>NC_056061.1:32886250-33191625 GCF_016772045.2 Ovis aries | reverse complement strand
CCTGGAATGTCAGGTCCATGAATCAAGGCAAATTGGAAGTGGTCAAACAAGAGATGGCAAGGGTGAACGTCGACATTCTAGGAATCAGTGAACTAAAATGGACTGGAATGGGTGAATTTAACTCAGATGACCATCATAACTACTACTGCGGGCAGGAATCCCTCAGAAGAAATATACAGCATAGTATCTATAATTAACAATACTGCACTAATATTTGAAATTTGCTAAGACAGTAAATCTCAAAAACTCTCATCACAAGAAAAAAATGCAATTATGTGAGCTGATGGATGTTAACTAAAAATATTGTGGTGATCATTTTCAATATATAAATATATCAAATCATTTTTGTTGTACACCTCAAATTTATACAGCATTATATGTCAGTAATATGCCAATAAAGTAAAAAAGAAAAAAAAGAAGGAAAGCACAAAATAGGTATTGAGATTGAAATTTTCAAGTCTTTAAAATGTAGATGACCCCAAAATCAACTAAGCTAGCTTAGAGGAAACAGAAATTTATTGGCCCATAAAATCCAAGAAAGAACTAAACATCCAAATACAAAAACAGGAAAATATGCAAATAGGTCTTATGTGACACTTAAACTAAAAGTACATTAAAGATGGTAAGGCAGAGTTTATTTAGGACCATCACAATAGGTATGGGGACCATTGCAATGGTATTTATCAGTGGAGGAGATACACTGCGTTCGTGTCTGAATATAGCACAGGCAAGTGGGAATGTCCTCAAGACCTCATAGATCCTCAAGACCTTTGAGGATTCTGACAGGCAAACTCGGGTTATCAGACATCACCTGGGGAACTCTGCAGGATGAGGAACCTGATCAGACTTTGAGGGTGATTTGATATCAAAAGTGTGGACTGGGGTCGGGGTGAAAGTGAAACCTGCTCAGTTGTGTCTGACTCTTTGCAACCCCATGGGCTGTACAGTCCACAGAATTCTCCAGGCCAGAATACTGGAGTGGGTAAATGTTCCCTTCTCCAGTGGATCTTCCCAACACAGGGATCGAACCCAGGTCTCCCGCATTGCAGGTGGATTCTTTACCAGCTGAACCACCAGGGAAACCCAGGGTTGGGGTAAGATTACACTGACTTTGCAGGGTCTTGCTAAAACTGGATTTATAAGGAAGTGCTCAAATGAGCCTAGGAGGTGTTTTGGGAGCCTGATGAAAGTTTGGTTAAACAAGGACTCTCTTTCACACTAATTAATATTCACCAAAGGGCTCACCTCCCCATCTCTTCCATCACCATCTCTTTGTCTGTTTTGTTTCTCTGCAGCCTGGTTTTCTCATATGACATGAACATCCCACATCCTGTTTTCCAGCCACCAGGGAAACACTGGTACTTTTCATCAGATTCTGTGTGTGTGTGTGTGTGTGTGTGTGTGTGTGTGTGTGTGTGTATAATCTTATAAAGACATTTGCTTGGCTTAAGATGGATCTGGTTTCTGCCTCTGAACCAATCAAATATGTCCTGAAATGCCCATTTCTATGGTTTTACAGGTGCAAGAACAGTTGAGGAGGTGAAGGGGTAGGATGTGACATAGGTATTCAATGTTCTCTGTTGTAAGTTCTTTCTCATATGAGTAATTTCCCTACAGCCTTCATCTTTATCTTGTGTGCAACTGACCAGAGTATCTTCTGAAATCCCTAATTAATTTACTTGTCATTTGAACCAGATATTTTTCTGTAGGAGCTATCTGGAAGCAATAACATGGCACAAGAAACCAAAACTGATGACCCAGTGCTTAACAGAAGGAAGAACCAATTCTAAATACTGATCAGTGCTTACATCTTTATCTTTTATAATAGTCTCACTAAAATATGATTTTAAAAAACACATATCTTTGACTTTTTGAAGTTTAGTCAATTGTCTGATGTTAAAAAAAAAAAAAGCACACTCAGAATGCAATTATTTTGACACATTCTTCATTTGTATTTGAGTCCCAGGCAAAAGTACTACATATCTAGACTTCCAGAAAGTTCTTTAATTCCTGAAATCCTGGGATTGAAAAGTTCAGGATACAAAGTAAAAATTTGTTGAAAGGTCTTCATTATGTTTAAATTAAACAGAAGAAAGTGTTGATTAGATGTAAAGAAGACCTAAATGAGCTGAGTCTATGACTGTGAAATAGACTCCCTAAGGGCAGCCTCTCAAAGGAGTCTTCCAAAACTACCTATGTGAAAATTCTTTTAGGCAAAGACTGCATATTCTTTTCATTACCTAACAATCTTGGAAAAGCAGAGCATGTGAATCAGAAATGAATTTTTCAAAACTGTATTGCATTATGATCCTGAGTTTCTATTCTCATCTAAGTAAATTTTCTAGTCCTTGACATAGAAATGTCTTTGCAAACTTGGCTGAGAATCCATAATGCAATACAAAGATGCAATCTAAAAAATGACAGAATGATCTCTGTTCGTTTCCAAGGCAAACAATTCAATATAACAGTAATCCAACTCTAGGCCCTAACCAATAATGCTGAGAAAGCTGAAGTTGAACACCTACAAGATCTTCTAGAACTCACATCAAAAAAACATGTCCTTTTCATCATAGGGGACTGAAATGCAAAAGTAGGAAGTCAAGAAACCCCTGGAGTAGCAGGCAATTTTGGCCTTGGAGTACAGAATGAAGCAGGGCAAAAGCTAATAGAGTTTTGCCAAGCAAATGCACTGGTCATAGCAAACACCCTCTTCCAACAACACAAGAGAAGACTCTACACATGGACATCACCAGATGGTCAACACCGAAATCAGATTGATTATATTCTTTGCAGCCAAAGATGGAGAAGCTTTATACAGTCAGCAAAAACAAGACTGGGAGCTGACTATGGCTCAGATCACGAACTCCTTATTGTCAAATTCAGACCTAAATTGAAGTAGGGAAACGCACAAGAGCATTCAGGTATGGCCTAAATCAAATCCCTTATGATTATACAGTGAAAGTGAGAAATAGATTCAAGGGATTTGTTCAGATAGACAGAGTGCTTGAAGAACTATGGATGGACATTCCTAACTGTACAGGAGATAGGGATCAAGACCATCCCCAAGAAAAACAAATGTAAAAAAGCAAAATGGCTGTCTGAGGGTGGCTTGCAAAGAGCTATGACAAGAATAGAAGCCAAAAGCAAAGGAGAAAAGGAAAGATATATCCATTTGAATGCAGAGTTCCAATGAATAGCAAAGCCTTCCTTCAATGAATTCCTTCCTGAACGAATTCCTTCAATGAATAAGAAAGTCTTCCTCAGTGATCAGTGCAAGTAAATAGAGGAAAACAACAGAATGGAAAAGACTAGAAATCTTTTTGAGAAAATTAGAGATACCAAGGGAACATGTCATGCAAAGATGGTCTCAATAAAGGACAGAAATGGTATGGACCTAACAGAAGCAGAAGATATTAAGAAGAGGTGACAAGAATACACAGAAGAACTGTACAAAAAAAGATCTTCACGACCCGGATAATCACGATGGTATGATCACTCACCTAGAGCCAGACATCCTTGAATGTGAAGTCAAGTGGGCCTTAGAAAGCATCACTACAAACAAAGCTAGTGGAGGTGATGGAATTCCAGCTGAGCTATTTCAAATCCTAAAAGATAATGCTGTGAAAGTGCTATATTCAATATGTCAGAAAATGTGGAAAACTCAGCAGTGGCCACAAGACTGGAAAAGGTCAGTTTTCATTCCAATCCCAAAGAAAGGCAATGCCAAAGAATGCCCAAACTATCACACAATTGTACTCATCTCACATGCTAGTAAAGTGATGCTTAAAATTCTCCAACCAGGCTTCAACGGTACATGAACGATGAACTTCCAGGTGTTCAAGGGAGATTTAGGAAAGGCAGAGGAACCAGAGATCAAATTGCCAAAACATCCATTGGATCTTTGAAAAAGCAAGACAGTTCCAGAAAAACATCTACTTCTGCTTTATTGACTATGCCAAAGCCTTTGACTGTGTGATCACAATAAACTATGGCAAATTCTTAAAGAGATAGGAATACCAGACCATTTGACCTGCCTCATAAGAAGTCTGTATGCAGGTGAGGAAGCAACAGTTAGAACTGGACATGGAATAACAGACTGGTTCCAGATCGGGAAAGGTGTAAGTCAAGCCTGTAATTGTCACCGTGTTTGTTTAACTTATAAGCAGAGTACATCATGAGAAATGCTGGACTGGATGAAGCACAAGCTGGAATCAAGATTGCCAGGAGAAATATCAACAACCTCAGATATAGAGATGACACCACCATTATGGCAGAAAGTGAAGAAGAACTAAAGAGCCTCTTGATGAAAGTGAAAGAGGAGAGTGAAAGAGTTGGCTTAAAGCTCAACATTCAGAAAATTAAGATCATGGCATTCATTCCCATCACTTCATGGCAAATCGATGAGGAAACAATGGAAATAGTGTCAGACTTTATTTTGAGGAGCTCCAAAATCACTCAAATGGTGACTCAGTTCAGTTCAGTTCAGTTCAGTCGCTCAGTCAGGTCCGACTCTTTGCGACCCCATGAATCGCAGTGCACCAGGCCTCCCTGTCCATCACAGCCATGAAATTAAAAGACACTTACTCCTTGGAAGAAAAGTTTTGACCAACCTAGTCAGCATATTCAAAAGCAGAGACATTACTTTGCCAACAAAGGTTCATCTAGACAAAGCTATGATTTTTCCAGTAGTCATGTATGGATGTGAGAGTTGGACTATAAAGAAGGCTGAGGGCTGAAGAATTAATGCTTTTGATCTGTGGTGTTGGATAAGACTCTTGAGAGTCCCTTGGACAGCAAGGAGATCCACCAGTCCATCCTAAATGAAATCAGTCCTGAATATTCATTGGAAGGACTGATGTTGATGCTGAAACTCCAATACTTTGGCCACCTGATGCAATGAACTGACTCATTTGAAAAGACTCTGATGCTGAGATAGATTGAAGGCGGGAGGAGAAGGGGATGACAGAGGATGAAATTGTTCAATGGTGTTATTGACTCGATGGGCCTGAGTTTGAGTAAACTCTGGGAGTTGGTGATGGACATGGAGGCCTGGCGTGGTGCAATCCATGGGGTCTCAAATAGTCCAACGACTGAAGAACTGAACTGAACTGAACTGAACTGAAACTTGGTCATGCTGCCACTTCTCTACTAGCTCTTGCCAGGCTTAGCAAGCATGTGAAGAACGAAGACTTGGCTGGAAAATGCTCCCTAAGCAAATGTCCAGTGGCTTAAAATTAGGCCACATTCAGCATTCTAGACAAATTGCATTACCTCTTAACAACTGTTTAAAAAGTCTAGCTATTCCCTGCCTTTCTCTAATAGAAAACTATGGACTGTTTGCTCTTTTAGCCACAGTTTGTAGAATTTTTATCCTTAGATTTTCCTATGCCCGTGGTATCTCACAATTTTCTGAACACTCAAAATAGTTTATAGATTCTGGTCACAGATGTCTACTTATTTGTTTTCTGGCTTAACCTATTTAGACTTAAGGCTCCTATGTTTCTCTGAAGTGAAGTAAAAGTCGCTCAGTTGTATCTGACTCTTTGTGACTATGGTGACTGTAGCCTGCCACTCTCCTCTGTCCATGAAATTCTCCAGCTAAGAATACTGGAGTGGGTAGCCTTTCCCCTCTCTAGGGGATCTTCCCAACTTAGGGATAGAACCCTGGTCTCCTACATTTCAAGCATATTCTTTACCATCTGAGCCACTAGGGAAGTACCCTATGTTCTTCTCCCATTGGGTAACTGAATACACTTTATTCACTATCTCCCCTGGATTACAAAACTTTTGACTCTTGTTAATTTCTTGATTCATTTACTAGATATACTGTAACATCCCACTTACCTTGATTTCTGGGTTCACATACATGTTTGTGGGTTCCCCCTGTCCACCCCCATGACCTCTGTCTTGTTCTCACTCTTTGTTTCAGAGTTATTTTAATCACATCTTCATGTAGATTATATAATGGGCCAACTGGAAAAAATGTATAAAGTGGCTAATGGAAGAATTAACAAATATTTACTGATAACTTACATATTTCTGCATTTCGCCACCTAACAGGTACATATTTCAGATCACACAACATGAAGAAAATGTTAAAGGCCCTTGGGCTAAGAATGCTGCAATGATAGAGTTGTTTTGTTGGTGTGAAGGAAATAAGTTGTTAACAGGAAGCTAGTGAGCACAGAAAATAAGCAACAATTTCCCTTGGTAGTTTCTGATAAATTTTCTTTTAAAAAAGTACTAATAGAGAAACAAATTACATCATCTGTAAATATTTTAGGCTGTGGCCAGAGGAAGTTTGTTTTAACAGACAATATATTTAAACTGGGCTAAAGGGGAGACCCTTTTTTTTTTTTTTTTGTAGCGTTCTTCTGTATATTCTTGCCACCTTTTCTTAATATCTTCTGCTTCTGTTAGGTCCATACCATTTCTGTCCTTTATTGAGCCCATCTTTGCATGAAATGTTCCCTTGGCATCTCTATTTTCTTGAAGAGATCTCTAGTCTTTCCCATTCTGTTGTTTTCCTCTATTTCTTTGCATTGATCGCTGAGGAAGGCATTCTTATCTCTCCTTGCTATTCTTTGGAACTCTGCATGCTTATATCTTTCCTTTTCTCCTTTGCTTTTCACTTCTCTTCTTTTCACAGCTATTTGTAAGGCCTCCCCAGACAGCCATTTTACTTTTTTGCATTTCTTTTCCATGGGGATGGTCTTGATCCCTGTCTCCTATACAACGTCACGAACCTCCATCCATAGTTCATCAGGCACTCTATCAGATCTAGTCCCTTAAATCTATTTCTCACTTCCACTGTATAATCATAAGGGATTTGATTAAGGTCATACCTGAATGGTCTAGTGCTTTTCCCTACTTTCTTCAATTTCAGTCTAAATTTGGCAATAAGGAGTTCATGATCTGAGCCACAGTCAGCTCCCTGACTTGTTTTTGCTGACTGTATACAGCTTCTCCATCATTGGCTGCAAAGAATATAATCAATCTGATTTTGGTGTTGACCATCTGGTGATGTCCATGTGTAGAGTCTTCTCTTGTGTTGTTGGAAGAGGATGTTTGCTATGACCAGTGCATTCTCTTGGCAAAACTCTATTAGCCTTTGCCCTGCTTCATTCCGTACTCCAAGGCCAAAATTGCCTGTTACTCCAGGTGTTTCTTGACTTCCTACGTTTGCATTCCAGTCCCCTATGATGAAAAGGACATCTTTTTTGGGTGTTCTAAAAGGTCTTGTAGGTCTTCATAGAACCATTCAACTTCAGCTTCTTTGGCATTACTGGTTGGGGCATAGGCTTGGATTACCATGATATTGAATAGTTTGCCTTGGAAATAAAGATAATTCTGTCATTTTTGAGATTGCATCCAAGTACTGCATTTTGGACTCTTTTGTTGACCATGATGGCTACTCCATTTCTTCTAAGGGATTCCTGCCCACAGCAGTAGATATAGTGGTGATATGAGTTAAATTCACTTACTCCAGTCCATTTAGTTAGCTGATTACTAGAATGTCGACATTGTTCATTGGAAGGACTGATGCTGAAGCTGAAACTCCAATACTCTGGCCACCTCATGCAAACAGTTGACTCATTGGAAAAGACCCTGATGCTGGGAGGGATTGGGGGCAGGAGGAGAAGGGGACGACAGAGGATGAGATGGCTGGATGGTCACCAACTCGATGGACATGAGTTTGAGTGAACTCCGGGAGTTGGTGATGGACAGGGAGGCCTGGTGTGCTGTGATTTATGGGGTGACAAAGAGTCAGACACGACTGAGCGACTGAACTGAACTGATCTGAAAGGGGAGATCCTAGTAGGGAGTAGAAAATGAGACTATTTCCAAATTTATGCTTGGGAGTATAATTTTGCCCTCCTAGACATAAAAAGAAACCTAGAGATACCCTTTGGGAGAAACTATTTACATAATGTTTAATTCTAGGAAGCACACTCTTACACCATATTATAGCTAACCTATGGAACATAAGAAACAACTAAAACCAACTGGGACTAACATTACCTTTGTCTCTAGGCATAAAATAATGCCAAAAATCAGATCCTAAATATGATGAACTGTTTCTCCCGTCCAGTAAACTTTTATAGATTTCAAGTAATTCTACTTTTAAAATTTTAAATAAGATCTTTCTTATTGTAAAAGCTATATATAGTCACTGTAGAAAATTTTGAAAAACATAACTAAAAATATAAATTTTATTTCTTAAATGTAACTATCACTGTATCATCAAATCAGTTTGATGATATAAAAGTACTATTATATCACCCAATTAACTTATATATAAGTGTTTATCCTTCTGGTTATTTATAAACAAATTAGTTTGGTGATGTAGTCATCTAAATTTCCTGTTTACATTATATATGAAATAATATTTTCCAATATAATTAATGTTCTCTAAAATACAAGTATGATGATTATAAAATATCTATTCTATAGATATATAATAATTTATTTTACCTTTCCCCAAATATTGGGCACTTAGGATATTTCCAGTTTTGTAGTATAAATACTATGATGATTACTATTTGGAAAATTAAATATTCATATACATTTGATTTTTTCCTCAGGATAATTTTAGAAGTTTAATCAAAAGATATAAATATTTCAGCAATTTTGTTTAATTGTCAAGCTTCCTTCCAGAAAAATTGTACTGATATAGTCTCCCAGCAGCTGTGGTTAGGATTGCCTTTTTCCCATTCTGCACACATTTAATGACAAGTTATCATTTTAATGCCTTATTTTGTAAAAAGAATATTGTATTGTTTAAATATGTATTGTTTTGATTATTAGAGTTCTCTGGAATTTGGCCAGCAAAATTAAAAAGCATAATAACAATGCTACTGATTTCAACCTGTTACTTAATGCTGTGTCTCATAGTATTATACCATTTTCACCTGCCATTGTATACTTACTAAAACCACATCTTAGTTATAAAGCATCTATGGTCATACTCTGGATATGCAACTATAATAATGAAATAATATTTTCAAAAGCATCTTAATTTAAAATGCTCAAATTTAACTGAAATTACATATTTATGGTACATAAAAATACAAAAAGTTTATATTTCTAGAAATATAGTTTTCCTAAGCATGGAAGATTTATTTTGAATGGACATACTGTACCTAAAACTATAAATGTATATACTAGAAATAGTACAATGTACATTAAAACATATTAATATCATATATATATAACTATAGAGTAGGTCCTGATATAACATAGTTCATAAAACGCATTATATCTGCCTGCTTACATTAATCATTACAAAAGAAAAGTGTGAAAGTGTTAGTCACTCAGTTGTGTCCAACTCTTCATGACCCCATGGACTGTAGCCCACCAGGCTCCTCTGTCCATGGATTTCTCCAGGTAAGAATACTGGAGTGGTTTGCCTTTTCCTTCTCCAGGGGATCTTCCCCACCCCAGGACTGAACCTGAGAGTTCATTCTCCATTTCATGCAGACATTTAACCAACTGAACCACCAGGAGAGCCCAATTACAAAAGAATTTCACTGCTTTTGTCAGTGACTTGATATATTACTAATAATACACTCTGATACAACCCAAACCATGGATTTTAGACATAATTTCATAGAAAGCATCTAAATAGGCTGTACAATGACACTAGAAAGAAAAACAAAAGCATGATTCTGCCCAACCATTGTACTGCACTACACACGGCAATTTCTCTCTGGACTGCACACCTGCTCTCTGGCCCATTAAGTCCTCCTGTCCTTACAAGGAACTGAGGTTGCAATGTCTTTGTCAAATCCATATTTTTATGAGACCATGCATAACAATTACACATGAATCTACATGCTGCCAACCTCATTTTTATAGTGTTTAGTCTGACTAGAACAGGAAATGGTCATCTTAGAAGATAAACCTCTTAATTGCTTAAAGCTCCACAGTAATCATTTCCTGATAAGTGTTGCAAGAATTCCCTGTAGCTGTGATTTACTATTCTGTTCACTTATACATTCCTAGAAATAGGATCTGATATCATTTTTCATAAAGAAGTGGTATTTGGGAATAATAATGTACATGTCAGATTTTATTTTATTTTTATGCATGTCAAAATTTCACTGCTTCAAACCCCTGTAGTCACCTATCATTACAGTAATTCCAGTTGGCTATTTCTCCCCTTTCACTGATGTGTACAGACCACTTCTCTATGATATTTTCATGGTTTGCAGAACACATCAAGAGTTAGCTAAGAAATCATTTCAACAGTAAATTTCCATTGGGAATGTCAATGAGCTGATGGCATCTTGGACATGCTATCTGCATTTCTGAGCTTTATTTTATTTGCAAGATGAAAAATGTTTGAAATAAAAGAAGCATGTGATCTACCTGATGGAACAGTAGTCTTTTTTTTTTTTTAATTTGGAACAATAGACTTTCATCAGGATATATATGTGTTAAAAGACAAAGCAGCTGCTATGAGGAGATTATAAAATGGGGATCTAGGGTTCTTTGACATATAATTTGAAACCCAAGTTTGCACATTTCTTCTACCTTAAAGTATTCAATGCAAAGTTTTAGAAAAAGTATCACTACAATAATTCCTTTACTATGAATATATATGTAATTTTCTTTTCACTATCTTGATTTATTGTCAGCTAAAATTAAAGGTTTAAGTTGTCTTGGTGGGTTAATAAAGGTGAGAAGGGTCAACTAATTTTCCCCACGCAAATATGATAATCATTTAAATCTGCAGTTACTAAATGACAATATTTCTTAAAATAGCATACACAAAGCTATTTTCTCTCAATGTTGAGAAAATATTGAACAGGGATAAAATATACACTATAAGTTTATTCTTCAAAAATCCTAGGAAAGAATAGTATTAAAAGAAATTGAATAAATGATGATTCTAACTTCTGATTTAACTTGAAAGAAGATAACTTTTTAAATATTAGTATTTCAAGTTTCTGTTTAATGATACTCATTTTAAAGAAATAACCAGAGATATCTCAGGAAATATAGATGCCACAATGACCAGACACTAATCTAAACATCATTTTAGTTTTGGTATATATTTTATTGTTTATTCCTTTCTTGTGTTTCCTAACAATATGTTCCTTCCATATTTTATGAACTTAGGATTGTTATTACTAACAGGCAAGGAGAAAAGAAAGCAAGCTCTTCTCAAGGACACAATGAAGGTACCAAAGGGAAAACTCAACGAGAGAAAGCAGCACAATCTGTTCTGTTTCCAACAAAAATGTAAAAACATGTTCTCTCTGTGTAAAGGAGATTTAAAAAATAGTCCTTAGAAAATCTAAATAGCAAATCCAGCTTCAATATTTAGTTACATTATTTTGTTTATTCTTTGTGAATTCAGTCTAGTATTGAATTAATTAAATCTACCAAGTCCTTCACATCTCTGTTACAACCAACACATGTAAAATATAATTGGCGAGAAGTTTCCAGTGAAGAAAAGGAATTACCTGCACTGCTTAACAAAAGTGAAATGAGTAACAAGGATGACTGATGTCTAAAGCCTGTATCACAGTGAGATTTTAAATTACATAATTACTTGGTTAGCACACTGACTCACAGTATTTCCAAACTGTATCAAAATGCTTTGTGATTTAGCTTTGGGGAAATATCTCAGGTATATATCAGGGTATGCGCCTATGTACAAAATCAGGTTTTCTGAAAATTGCTCGATGATACATTTCTACATGTGTGCTAAGTCACTTCAGATGTGTCTGACTCTTTGCAATGCTATGGACTCGCACCAGGCTTCTCTGTCCATCAGATTCTCCAGGCAAGAATTCTGGAGTGGGTGGTGCCTTCCTCCAGGGGATCATCCTGACCTAAGAACTGAACCTGTGTCTCTTATGTCTCCTGCACTGACAAGTGGGTTCTTTACCACTAGAACCACCTAAGAAGTCCAATACATTTCTAAATGACATCAAACTACTTGAAAATTGAAAACTCTTAACCATGTAATTTATTGATCCAGTTGACATTAAATACTAATTTCTTTCTTTAACTGAATCTATCAAATATACTGTTTTTTCAAACAAATCTTTTCCAACCATTATTTTGTAATGGTCATAAAGTGAAAGTGTCAGTCACTCAGTTGTGCCCAACTCTTTGCGACCCCCATGGACTGCAGCCATCAGGCTGCTCTGTCCCTGGGTTTCTCCAGGCAAGGATACTGGAGTGGGTATCCATTTGCTTCTCCAGGGAATCTTCCCAACCCAGCAATCAAACCCAGGTCTTCTGTACTGCAGGCAGATTCTTTTCTGACTGAGCTACCAATGGTCATAAATACCCATCTAAAATAATCAGAGAATTGTTCCACTGTATAGTATTTAAAATATAACATATGCTACTTTTGCAGGTAATAGCAGGCTAAAATGATCCAAACATTTGCAGGGAGGTAGAAGCAAAGTTGCTAATAGACATAAATGACTACAAAAAAAAAAAAGAAGAAGAAGAAGACTGCATATTTATCTTATTTAATCTTCTTGACAATCCTTTGAAATACTGTTGTTAAACTGTGCATTTTCTTAGATGCAGTGCTTAAGATTCAGAGAAGTTAAATAATTTACACACTATTCCACACCTCTGATTTGCAGTCAGATAATTTTGACTTGCATATCTGGCACCGCTGGTGAGCATATGGGCAACATCATGTGGTGAAGAAATGAAAATGGATCTTAGTCTGAGTTACAAAGAAACCTTTGATAACTTCAGTAACAATTCTGATATCCATGTCATTTCTACTTTATGTCAATTGTAGTGGTAGTGGTAATGACTCAGTGGTGTCTGACTCTTTGTAACCCCATGGTCTGTAGCTCACCCAGTTTCTCTGTCCATGGAATTCTCCAGACAAGAATACTGGAGTGGGTGGCCATTCTCCAGGGGATTTTTCTGACCCAGGGATCAAGCCTGTGTCTCCTGCTTTGCAAGCAGAATTTTTTACCATCTGAACCACCAGGGAAGCCCTATGTCAACCACATTAACTGAAAAAACTAAGCAAGTATCTGCTCATCACTTAACCAATAGGCATTCACATTCTCCCTTCCTTCAGAGGAAGACTCAATTTCTCTGGTCCAAGAAGCAGTGTAAGGATGAAAGAATTGAGTCAGCAGGCCTGGATACCAGTCCTGGCCCCTAGCTTACTAGTTGTTTAAAGCTGGCTTGCTTTTAAAATATCTTAGTGACAATTCCCTCATTTAAAAGTAAGAGTAATAATCAGAGAGAATACACATGGAAATTAGAAGAAATATATGGATCATGTTTCCAGTTAATAATAAATTCAGTTTTGCATCTCTAAACAAAGCTACAAAAACTTAAACTTACATTGAAGAGATACCTATATAGTTTCATCTAGTTTTACATATTAATTCCTAATATGATTATAAAAGAACAAAGCAGCAGTGAGCAAAACAAAGTATCTCCCAGCGTGATATCCATGGTTTATTGTTGTACAGTTTATCAAAAAAAAAAAAAAGGATCACTATTAATTTGGGAGATATTATTAAAAACACAATAGAAACCTCCAGGAAATGTCCGATTTTGGTTTTGATTCACAGGGTAGCCCAGATTCCTTACTCATTCACAATACAGGCAACCTGTTTAGCGTTAAAATTGTCTTATGGTGAATGTGGTTAGTATGATTTGCCAAGATAATTCTACATGCATCTGCAATAGTTATGGGAAAACTAGTTTCTGATCATCAGGAGCCCATGATGTACATGCTCAACTACAATGTTAACCACTTTAAGTACCGTAATAACAATGTATTTTTATTGTTACATTAATTATATGGATTTAATAGTTAAAATTTCTCAGAAATGAGTGCTTCATTTCTACCTTATATAATTAAAATTTGAAATAAATGTATTCAAATGTAATATTAAAATAAACTAATCAAAGATTATAGTCTGGAAAAGGCAAAACTATGGACACAGTAAAAATATCATTGGTTGTCAGGGGCTGAAAGGAGGAGGATGAACAGGTGAAGCAGAGAAGGCTTTTTAAGGCAGTAAAACTATTCTGTATGATACTGTGATAGTACAAAAACAAGAATGAACCCTAATGTGCACTGCAGACTTCAGGTGATAATGATGTGTCAGTGTAGGTTTGCTGATTATCATAAATGCTGCCACTCTGGTGTATGATGTTGATGGCAGGGGAAGCTGTACATGTATAGGGGCAGTGGGTTTATGGGAACACTATGTTCTGCTCAATTTAGCATTGAACCTGAAACTGCTCTTCTAAAAAAAATTTATTTAAAAGAAAAAAATTAAGATAATCAGAGAAATGTTATAATCTAACTTAGTGTAGGAATCCCAGCTCTGTGTATTAGGTGTATTTGAATTAAATAATTTGCATTTATATTTCATGTGTGTAAAATTTAAAAATATAAATGGTCAATGAAAATCCAAACATACTCATTCATTAGTCATCTTGGAAATAAAAGTTAATTTACAATGAAATGTATCTAGAGATTAAAATAAAAGATAAATAGGTAATAAACTTGGGATGGATGTGAATAAACATAGTCATACTGTTTATGAGAGCATTAACTACTCTGGAAAATCATTTCACAGAAGCTACTAAAGTTATAAATATAGATGTCCCTTGGCCCCCCAAAAACATGACTGGATTGTGGCCACAGCAGCATTATTATAGTAGTCAAAATACTGAAACAACCCAAATGTTCACCAACAGTGTGTGTGTGTGTGTGTGTGTGTGTGTGTGTGTGTATACTCACACAGTAGAAACAATACAGCAATACAGTAAACAAATTTCAATGACATACAAGAGTATGAATGAATACCACCCATACAACTTTAAGAAAAAAGAGTCCACACTTTATCATACCATATCTATTATGCACAAAAACTATATATATACCTTGTTTAAAGTTTGGCTAGCTGTTTCTCTTGGTAGGGGCAGTGAGTACAAAGAGACGAAGGGGAGCCTTGGGAGTTAGGCAATATTCTATTTCTTGGTCTACATGGTGCTTCATGAAGTGTACAATATGAGAAAATTTCTCAAGTTGAGTATTAATGACACACTTTTCCCCCACATTAGTTGAACAAGATAAAGGAGCAGGAGCACAGAAGTTGAGGTGAAGCCCATTTCAAACTAGAAATTATGACATTTTTGCAATAATTCTTGTGTTCCAATAGCTTAGAGTATGAAGTATTGTGAAATAATGGTTGTCATATAACACATTACCTTTGAGTGAATTCCAAAGCTGTCCATTTCTCTAAAAATTATAAGAAGCTAATGATGGTCATAATGGAGAGTTTCTTTTGCAGAGATACCAAAACATGTAAGCACAAGATCTTTCTCTGAATATTGTTCTCCACCAAATATTTTCACACATATAAAAATATACTTAAAGCATTTCAAGAATTGTTAAGAGGAGTTAAAGGGGGGAAAGATAGCTCTTAAGAAAATTTGACTTCTCAACAAAAGGACTATACATCAATAAAAATGAGTGTTGTATGATTAAGTGTTGTCCCTGTGTTAAGGTTAACAGTTTTAACTAGTCTTTTTGGAGCTATGTCAATTTTCCATGGTCATTGGTTAATGAGTCAATGTTATTAATTTTATACTTAATATAAATACTTCTAAAACTATTGGTAGATATCTTTTGTTGTCCAGAAGGAAGATGAAGATTTATGAAAACATAGTATATTAGGAAAAATCAGTCAGAGGATGGGTAAGTGGAATCAGGAAGAAATGGAGCCAGATAAGCCTAAGATCCCACAAGCAAAATCCCATGATGCTTAGCTCTGGGTATACTGTAGGGAACCCCTCAGAGTAGCCTGGATCAAAGCCAGAGACTTGGAGTATTTAAGCTCCCAGGTCTAAAATCTTTGGCTAAAGGCTAACTTCAAAGGAATATAACATTTTAAGCATTTTGGGCTCCCTGTGTGCATACACAAAGTCATGGCAGCCTGAGGTGGATTGCTGACAAAGATTCACAGGTTCTGGCTCAGCTGTGCTCAGTAAAGTGATCTGGAGGATTCAGACAGAGCTCCAATGGCATCTTTTACAGTAGCTTCACTTTTATTTAACATAAAAGACAAAATAGAATGTTCTCTTATTAAAATGTTCCTTTGCAAAGCTTTTTTTTCCATGAGGAATGTTTTTAAATAATGAGGATGAATTTATACATCCATTTGATGAGTATTTTAGGGATGTATTCATCCCCGAACTTCATTGTAAAAAAAAAAACTGAAAAAGGGATAAGAAGAGTTAATAGAGCACTGCCCCTTATTGGGTAAAAATATACACCAAGTGAGAGAAGAATAAATAAGCTGCAGAAATATAAAAGTACATTACACAGTGCCATAGAAGAAGCAAAGAGCACCTGTCTATCTACATGGTCAGGCTTCACAGAGGAAGCAACTTCTATTGTACTGATCTAGTGATGAGGATTTTCATTCAAGAATACAGAAAAAAAGGTACTTTAATGAGTACCCTGGCAAGAGAGTAGAGGATGTGATTATTCGAATGCACACTTTAATTGGTAGAAGTTAACTGACAGACTGAAATAAGAGACAAGTTTAACATATTAGAAATTTCAATGAGAAATTTTAAAGGATCACCATAAGAACAAAGGCATGAAAGTGTAGTAAGACTATCAAAGCATCAAAACTAGAAATGCAACAATGAAGTGGGTAGTCTTTGTTTATATTGCTAAATAGAATACCATAGACTGGGTAATTTATAAACAACAGAAATATGCTTCTCATAATTCTGAAGACTCAGAAGTCTAAGATCAAGGCATCACCAGATTGGATTTGGTGTCTGATGAGAGCCTGTTTCTGGTTCTTAGCCACTTGTTTTCTTGCTGTGTCCTCCAAGGACAAAAGGGGCAAAGGAACTCTCTGGGGTTTCTTTTGTAAGGGCACTAATCTCATTTATGATGGACCCACTTTCATGAAATAATCAACTTCCAAAGTCCCCATCCCCAAATATTATATCATTGGGGATTAGGACTCAACATATAAATTTTTCAGGGACACAAATATTCAATAGCAGAGGTACAAAAGTTCAAAGCAATAATGGAAATATATGGTTACAGATTGTAAATTGAGCTTGAATTTAGAAAAATCAAAATAAAATCAAGAAACTAAAGGTTTAAAATTTTTGAAAGATTTGAGTCAGGAGTAAAGATTAGAATAAGTTCTTGTAGTCTTAAAAGAAGTAAAAAAAAAAAAAAAACCTGTAGGTTAGAAGAGAAAGGAAAAAAGCTAAAGAGTGGTACAGCTAATCAAAAGAGAAAGAAAAAATACAATGAGAAAAATGAAAATAGAAGTACAATACATCAGAACTATGGGATGCAGTGAAATCACTTTATATCTCATGGAGCTAGAAAAAGTAGAACAAATGAAGCCCAAAGTTAGCAGAAGGAAGGAAATAAAGATCAGAGTGGAAATAAATGACATAGAAACGAAAAATACAATAAAAAGATCAATGAGGTAAAGACAAGTTTTGTGAAATAATAAGCAAAATTGACAAACCTTTAGACTCATAAAGTAAAAAAGAGAGAGGACTCAAATAAAATCAGAAATGAAAAAGGAGACATTACAACAGAAACACAAAGGATAGTAAGAGACTGCTACAAACAATCATACACCAACAATTGGACAACCTAGAAGACATGGGCAAATTCCTGGAGACATAAAAATTTCCCAAGACTAAATCAGAAAGAAAAACCTGAACTGATTGATTACCAGTAACGAAATTAAATCAGTAATCAAACAAAAGTTGGTCCCCAAGCAAAGTTGAGGACCAATTGCCTTCCCTGATGAATTCTACCAAATTTTCAAAAAATAATACCAATTCCTCTCAAGATCTTCTGGAAACAGAAAAAGAGGGAACATTTCCATATTCATTTATGAGATGAGTGCCAGGTGAGTAAGAACATCACAAAAAAATAAAACTACAAACCAATACCCTTCATGAATGTAGATGCAAAAATCCTCAGCAAAATATTAACAAACCAAAATAAACAATACCTTAAAAGGATCATACAACATAATCAAGTAGGATTTATCCCACAGGTGAAAGGATATTTCAACACCTGCAAATCAATACTGTATATCACCTTTAAAAATGAATGAAAACTATATAATCAACTCAGTAGATGCAGAGAAAGCATTTGACAAAAAATTGTCTTCCATTCATGATAAAAAAACTCATCAAAAAAGTGTGTATAGAGGGAATATACTTCAACATAATAAGCACTGTATATGACAAACCTGCAGCTAACATCATTCTCAATGATGAAAAGCTGAAAGAATTTCCTCTAAGACCAGAAAACAGGAATGTCTACTCTCAGCCACCTTCCTTCAACATAGTATTGGAAGTCCTAGCCAGGGCAATTAGGCAACAAAAAGAAAGAGAAAAAGCACCCGAAACAAAAAGGAAAAAGTGAACCTGTCACTATTTGCAGATGTGTGTGTGCGTGTGTGTGTGTGTGCTCAGTCATGTCTGAATCTTGGTGACCCCATGGACTGTATAGCCTGCCAGGCTCCTCCTCCCAAATATCAAATGCAAGTCTCCTATGCCTCCTACATCTTGGGTCTCCTGCATTTGCAAGGGGATTCTTTACCACAGCACCACCTGGAAAACCCTATTTGCAGATGACAGGATATTATAGATAGAAAACCCTAAAGACTCCACCAAAAGAACTGTTATCTTCCCAGGTGGTACAGTGATAATGAATCCGCCTACCAAGGCAAGGGGCACAAGAAATACAGGTTCAACCTCTGGGTCAGGAAGATCCCCTGGAGTAGGAAATGGCAACCTGCTTCAGTATTCTTGCTGGGAAAATCACCTAGTCAGAGGAGCCTGACGGGCTACAGTCCATGGGGTCTCAAAGAGTAGGACACAACTAAGCGACTGAGCACACAGATAGGCATTTACAGGTATTGGCTCATTCAGTCCAGTCCAGTCCACTAATACATGAATTGCAGGATACTAAATCAATGTACAAAACTCAGTTTCATCTACATACACTAACAGCAAACTATTTGTAAGAAAAATTAAAGAAACAAGCCCATTTTCAAATATATAAAAAAGAATAAATTTAACCAAGGAAGTGAAAGTGCTACAATGAAAACCACAAGACACTGATGAAAGAAATTAAATATGACAAAAATAAATAGAAAGATACTCTATACCTATGGATTGTAAGAATTAATATTGTTAAAATGTTCATACTACCCAAAGCAATCTACAGATTCAATGCAATCCCTGTCAAAATATCAATGGCATTTTTAATAGAAATAGAACAAATAATCCTAAAATTTGTATGGAACCACATACAAGACTGATGAACCAAAGCAGTTTTGGGAAAGGAAAAAGCCAGAGACCTCATGCTCCTTGATTTTAAACTATATTATAGAGCTAGAGTAATCAAAGGAGTGTGTTGGCATAAAAAGACACATCGATCAATTCAACAGAAAATGCCCAGAAATAAAACCACATGGTGTTGCAAAAACTGGACAGATGTATGCATAAGAATGAAACTAGACCACTATTTTGTAATATACACAAAAGTTAATGCAAAATAGATTGAATACTTGAAGACCTGAAACCATAAATTTCCTAGAAGAAAATAAAGGCAGTAAGCATTTTTACACTGGTCTTAGGGATGGTTTTTTGGATCTAACTCCAAAAGCAAAGGCAACGAAAGCAAAAATAAACAAGTGGGACTACATGAACTAAAAAGCTTCTGCATAGCAAAGGACATTATCAACAAAATGAAAAGACCAATCCACAAAATTAGAGAAAATATTTGCTATTTTCTCATAAGAGGTTAATATCCAAAATATATTTTAAAATTCAACTCCAAAAAACAAACAATTAAAAATAGATTTGAATAGATGTTTTCCAAAGAAAAGATATAGATGGCTAACAGACACATGATAAGGTGCTCAATATCACTCATCAGGGAAATGCAAACAAAAAGCACAATGAGATATCAATTCACACCTGTCAGAATGGCTATTATCAAAAAAACATCAAACAAGCGTTGGAGAGGCTGTGGGAAAAGGGAACCCTTGCACACTATTGGTAGTAATAAATTAGTGCAGTCATTATGGAAAATAGTATGGTGGTTTCACAAAAAAATCTAAAAATAGAACAACTATATACTCTAGAAATTCCAATTCTGGGTATTCATCTGAAGAAAATGAAAACACAAATTTGCAAAGATATAGCCATTCCCATGTTCACTACAGCATTTCACTGCAATACCCAAGACATGCAAGCAACTTAAATATTCTTTAGAGATGAATGGATAAATGGTATGTGGTTTATATATACAATGAGGTATTATTTGGTCATAAAAAGAAGGGAATCCTGCCATTTGCAACAACACATATAGACACAAAAGGCATATGGTAAGCGAAAAAAGCCAAACAAAGATGAAAACCATATGATCTCACTTTTGTGAGGGATTTTAAAAACAAAACCCTTAAGCTTATTATAAACAGAACAGATTGGTAGTTGCCTGAGCTAGAGGTTAGAGTGTGAGCTGAATGGGTGAAAGGGGTCAAAAATAATAAACTTCTAGCTATTATAAATACCTCATGAGGATATATGCACAACATGGTAACTACAGTTAATACTGCTCTATGTCATATTGGAAAACTGCTAAGAAAGTGAATCTTAAAACGTCTAATAACAAGGAAAATGTAAGTATGCATGGTGATGAATGTTAACTGAACAAAATGTAATCATTTCAGAACACATACAAATATAAAATCATGCGGTCATATGAAAATAACATGTCAGTTATACCACAACAGAATTTTTTTTTTGAAGAGTGATACAATCACTTAGCTTGAACTTCTCAGAAAAAAAAGGGACTCTGCACAAGGGAATAAAAGCAGTAACTTTAAAGTAGCTGTGAAGATCCAGGAGAACACCAATGTCATCTTCCAGACCTTTGATCAGCCTCTACCTGTGTGATCTACAGGGTAAGGAGAGCATCTGAGAAGTATAATCCTTCAGTGAAGGGGTGTGTGTGTGTGTGTGTGTGTGTGTGTGTGTGTGTGTGTGTGTGTATCTTCAATAAGGGCATGTGTGTGTGTGTGTGTAATGCTTCACTTCCCTTCAGAGAGTATGTGAACTTGATACTATGCAAAGAGAATTCCTGAGGCACCATGAAAATGTTACTGAGGGAGTAGGGCTAGATAAAAATGAGCCTTGGGGAGAGGACAGAGTCAATGAACAAGAATCTGAGAGAGGTTAGGTGGCAAAAGGTTCACATTTGGGATGAAGGGCATGACGGAAATTAATTGTCCTTGGGGTTTTAACTAAAATCTTTATGTAGCAGAATCATTTGTATGTGAGAGTAGTGGTAACCAGGCCATAAGAGGTAGGTTGGGGTTGAGGAGTAAAGAGGAGGCATGGAAAAAAGGAATCTGATAATATCACAATATCACTCTCATGTTCAGATCATTGTACAGAAATCAAGGTTGACAGGGCACTTGATTACTATAATAGTTTCCATAAATTCAACTGGTTTTAACATGTTTTTGAGTTTACAAAACTAATCTCACTTACAATTATATGTTTTGTAAAATGTGGAGAGGTTACAATTTTTTTGTACAGCCTGAGAATAGGGGAGTTGTAGGGCTTTGAATTCTGAAACTGAGAAGGACCTAACAACAGCAGGGTAAGAGGTCACACATGGCCATACATTATGGCTTGGATAAAAAGTTGCTGTGATGGTAACTGCAGCCATGAAATTAAAAGACACTTGCTCTTTGGAAGAAAAGCTGTGACAAACCTAGACAGTGTATTAAAAAGCAGAGACATCACTTTGCCGACAAAGGTCCATATAGAAAAAGCTATGGATTTTCCAGTAGTCATGTATGGATGTGAGAGTTGGACCATAAAGAAGGCTGAGCGCTAAAGAACTGATGCTTTCAACCTGTGGTGTTGGAGAAGACTCTTGAGAGTCCCTTGGCTGCAAGGAGATCAAACCAGACAATCCTAAAGGAAATTAACTCTGAATATTCATTGGAAGGACAGATGCTGAAGCTTCAATACTTTGACCACCTGATGCAAAGAGCCAACTCATTAGAAAAGACCCTGATGCTGGGAAAGAGTGAAGGCAGGAGGAGAAGGGATGACAGAGGATGAGATGGTTGGATGGCATCGCAGACTCAATGGACATCAGTTCAAGCAAGCTCTGGGAGTTGGTGATGGACAGGGAAGCCTGGCGTGCTGCAGTCCATGGGTCACAAAGAGTTGGACATAACTGAGCAACTGAACAGCAACAAATGACACGAAATAGGATTTGGTGAAAGCTGGTTAACGTCAGTGGTGAAGGCTGGAATTTGAAAATTGTTTGGAAAAGGCATCCCTTTCTTTTTGATGCGTCGGAAGTGCTCTTAACAGTAAGGCAGAATATTTAAGGTATGTTTTAAGAGTTAAAAAGAAATGTATAAAATTAAACTAAAAACAATAATAACAGCACAAAATTGGGTAGTGAAATCAGTTAAAATGCCAAAAAGATCTTAGGAGGTATAGCCTAAAGTTTACCCTAATTTATTTACTAACTAGCAATTGCAAATGGTATGTTCAGCTTATTTATAATAATTGATTTTTTTAAGTATTTTTTCTCAAATTTGAGTGGTTTTTCTTATTCAATAATACAAAAAAAAAAGTTTACTAAGGCTTACCATGTGCCAGAGCCAATTTTGGTAATAGATCCTCAAAGATAAAGTCCTTACAGTCCCTTCATTCCCATCCCACACAGTACAACCAGACTACCTCCAGTGACATATGGAAAAATCATTTAATTGGATAAATGAGTGAAAAAGGATCCAAGGGTAATTAAAGTATTAAAAAAGCCAAAAGGTTTAATTTTGACAGTATTTTCAAATATATATATATATTATATATAGACTTAAAAGTTCATAATGCATATTTAAAAGCTAAAGAGTTGTCATATTCCATCCCAGTCAAATTGCTAATAATTTTATACTAAACTCACATCAAAGATATTTTCTCTTCATGTCAATGCTAACATAAATTCCTCTTTATCTCTAGACGGTGCTCACACTTTACTGTGTAACCATGTTTTATTCCCTTATTTTTTATTTCTATGGCTTCCTCACAGTCATGAATCAATAAAAATCACTGCATAAAAAGTCCTGATTTCCTGACAGATGTGATTTTTATACTGGATAGAGAAGAGATAAACAGTATATTCCAGGGGAATAGTTGCCAAAGTCAATTTAAAGGGGATGGGAGCACTGGTCTCCACTCTATCTGTTATTATCACATTCACAATATGGTAGCTAACAAAATGTCACTGATGTCAAAATGTACACTGATGTCAAACAAGCAAATCACTCCCAGGGCTCCATTCTTTTTTATTTGCAATGGCTATCATTGCATCCTATATGAAATTGGCCCTGCTTATATAAGAGAATCCCAGTAATTTTTAAAGACAAATTCTGGCTTTGTGGAAATCGTTATAAAATGCCTAATGGAAAACATACTAACAATTATTTTAGAAGTGACGGGACATGTGCAAGTGTGCCTGCACATTTACCCCAGTCATGTCTGACTCTTTGTGACTCTATGGACTGTAGCCCATAGGCTTCTCTGTCCTTGGATTCTCCAGGCAAGAGTACTGGAGTGGGATGCTATGCCGTCCTCCAGGGGACCTTCCCATCCTAGGGATGGAAACTCTGGCTCTTGTCTCCTGCATTGCCAGGTGGTTTCTTTACCACTAGCGCCACCCGGGAAGCCCTATGAGATGCATGCTATGCTATGCTAAGACGCTTCAGTCGTGTCCGACTCTGTGCGACCCTAGAGACGGCAGCCCACCAGGCTCCCCCGTCCCTGGGATTCTCCAGGCAAGAACACTGGAGTGGGTTGCCATTTCCTTCTCCAATGCATGAAAGTGAAAAGTGAAAGTGAAGTTGTTGAGTCGTGTCCGATTCAGCGATCCCATGGACTGCAGCCTACCAGGCTCTTCCATCCATGGGATTCTCCAGGCAAGAGTACTGGAGTGGGGTGCCATTGCCTTCATCTTACTCTATATTTGCAGATATTTTAAATCAAGTTTGAAAAACCCAAAGTATATACTAACAACAATGTCAAATTTTAAAGAGAAGAACTCAAAGAACAAAAAATCCTTGCTTGAACCCACAAGACTTTGTTTGGTAAATGTGCTTTGTAGCTACTGTTACTACACCTCATTTTGCATTTTTATCTCTTTAAAAGACAGTTGATGATTACAGTAATTAATGAATTTATGTATAATAAATGAGAATTTCAGTATTCAATTTGAAAATGTCACACCTCCACATTTTGAGACTATTTCCCAAAGGTTACACTGGGAAAATATGATAATATTTTCCATTCATAGTACCACCAGTACTTGTGAGATGAACTTATTTACCAGAAGACTGAATTTTCTGATTGAGAAATTTGTATTGATAAGTAACTGTTATGAACATTCATTTTTCTTAAATCTGTTGTCAGCTATAATCTGAAAAAGCAAATTGCACTTAAATTATGATGTTCAACAAAGGGAATTAAACAAATAAAAGGCAGCTCCCAAGGAATAAAGCACAATTTTCTATTTTATTGAATATCTGTTCAAAATCTATTAACTGATTTATGACTAGAGCTGTCTCTGACTGATATCAAAAGTAACTGTCAGTCTAGTCATTTTTAAAAAGTCAAACGAGTATAACTACTGGAAAAAAATAGGCTCCCTTTTCTTTATTAAAAATTGCCTTTTTTGAGGCAGATAGGACTCATAGTGTGATATTTCCAGTTTCATGATGGCAAGGAAACTTTAATTCAATTTTTCATTTTTGAGCTGTTTCTACTGGTAATCCATGCCTTATAGAGATTTATACCACACGGTTATTTGATATGCATATTCACACATTTGTGAAATTGTTATTACATAGGAGACTGAATGGATTCAGAGTTCTTATTTCAAACTCAACATGCTGCAGGATCTCTCAGAGCATGCATACATTTTAATCTCCAAACTGGATTTCTACAGAGAAACTGAAGTATGATTAAAAAATAGACTTTATCACTATATAACATAGCCATTATGAGCAAAATATAATTAAATCATAAGAATGGAATTTTTTTTTAAATTCTCGTGTTTTCACATTGGCTTTGAACAACAGTATATTCGAAACTGAATTGATTGCTTCATATATACTTCTATATGAATATTTCTAAATGTTTTAACTGGATCCCTACTAAAGAATTAATAGAATCGGAAATAGATTGATGTAGAAACAGCATTTTGTATAAGATCACTCTTCCTTTTATAACAGAACTCTGTCAAGACATGCTGCTCTTGTGTGTACAAATGCTTCACATTCTATAAAGACTACAAAGCAACTGCTAGGTCAGAATTGTGAGTATATTCAGCCACAGCTGTCAAGGTTTCCTGCAAAGTACAACTGGCAGCCACCTATACAACTTGCTCTATGAATGTGGGTATAGTTACTGCTTCAATAACAAGCTCTGTGATGTGAGTGAATGCAGTACACATATCAGTTTCCATTACTGGTGAAGTGGCACTTGATCCTCTAAATGACATCAAAATATAATTTATAAATATACAAAAAAGCATTCACTTATGTATAATCAAACAAGTACACATAGACATTGGGATGAGAACATGGCAATTTTTCTGTATCATTTTATTTTCGGAATACTCCTATGAGATATCCTGTATTATTACAATAATAATTATTTATTGATGTAGCTACTTTATGGTAGCTAACTTCCCAAGTTAAAATAATTTTGAGATTATACTGCACATTGAAATATAGAATCCTTTCTACAAAACTGATTTTCCAATTAAAGAAATCTTCCTGAATTTTACAAATTTGTTGTGACTTCATAAAGCAGAAACTATTTTATGGTTTCAAAAGGTTCTTTTGATAGATTTAGATACTGGGTGATGAGGAAGAGACAAGGAAAGGTGAGTTAGGCCAAAAGAGATATCTTCCTGATTATTCAACTTGACTAAAACATACACAGTCATCTAAGATACTTGGAGTGTCTGGCACACAGTTTGCATGCCCTGAATGGGGATAGAAAAATAAACAATACAGTTGGGTTAATCAGTATCATTTCAAGTGTTTTCTAGGTTCTAATGAGGCTGCATCAAATTGTCCATATGAGATGTTTGTCATCTGCTCACATATCCATCAACATGGTAACAGTTTGAGAGGAATGCAGTATTAGTACTTGAATACAAACTTCAGTTGTAAAATGAAAAGCTGAGGCTATTAGGAGGCACAATTACAAAGCTAGAAGGATATCTATAGGATATAATTACCAAGCCTAGAGTTAGCAAAGGAATAAAGAATCTGGCAGAAAGCTGACCCTAAGGATCACAGAGACAGCATTTTTTAACTAGAATCAAATAGATTTTAAGAGTTGAAGACACAAGGTTACAGAAAGTGATATTGATGCCAGAAATATTTTGTACTGAGAAAATTGATTTCAACAAAGGAATTTCAATACACTTCCTATTTGGGGCAAGATAAAATATTCCAAGTATGATAAGATTCACCAGATGAGACAAAGTATATATAACAAGAGGATCAACAGACAATGACTGAACTCTCAGTGTGGAAAAACATGTTCTTTTTATTTATATAACTAATCTACGTATATTTACATAAAACAAGAAATAATATTTGGCAAATTTATATATGTTCTCATGTCTTCCTTATAAAGAAATAAATCAATAATTCAGATAACATCTCATATTTGGTCTAGATAAAACTGTTTTGCTTTCTGTTCTGGGCTTTGATCTTAATACATATACTCTTTTCCCTACACAGTTTTAAAGAAATAACGTTTCTTTATTGGTACTCTCTGTTTGTAAACTTAGTCAATACATATAGTCATTGTCACCCTGCTTATTTAACTTATATGCAATGTACATCATGAGAAACGCTGTGCTGGAAGAAGCACAAGCTGGAATCAAGATTGCCAGGAGAAATATCAATAACCTCATATATGCAGATGACACCACTCTTATGGCAGAAAGTGAAGAGGAACTAAAAAGCCTCTTGATGAAAGTGAAAGAGGAGAGTGAAAAAGTTGGCTTAAAGCTCAACATTCAGAAAACGAAGATCATGGCATCCAGTCTCATCACTTCATGGGAAATAGATGGGGAAGCAGTGGAAACAGTGTCAGACTTTATTTTGGGGGGCTCCAAAATCACTGCAGATGGTGATTACAGCCATGAAATTAAAAGATGCTTACTCCTTGGAAGGAAAGTTATGACCAACCTAGATAGCATATTCAAAAGCAGAGACATTACTTTGCCAGCAAAGGTCCATCTAATCAAGGCTATGGTTTTTCCAATAGTCATGTATGGATGTGAGAGTTGGGCTGTGAAGAAAGCTGATCACCGAAGAATTAATGCTTTTGAACTGTGGTGTTGGAGAAGACTCTTGAGAGTCCCATGGCCTGCAAGGAGATCCAACCAGTCCATTCTAAAGGAGATCAGTCCTGGGTGTCCTTTGGAAGGAATGATGCTAAAGCTGAAACTCCAGTACTTTGGCCACCTCATGCGAAGAGTTGACTCATTGGAAAAGACTCTGATGCTGGGAGGGATTGGGGGCAGGTGGAGAAGGGGATGACAGAGGACAAGATGGCTGGATGGCATCGTTGACTCGATGGACGTGAGTTTGAGTGAACTCTGGGAGTTAGTGATGGACAGGGAGGCCTGGTGTGCTGCGATTCATGGGGTCCCAAAGAGTTGGACACGACTGAGCGACTGAACTGACTGAAACTGAAGGAGGTTAGTTTTCCCAATATACTTGTAGAATGCTGGATGTCTATTTAGCTCTACTTTTAGCCCACTCTTCTTGTTCCTTAACTAGAAAAAGTAAGATATTTTCAGTTTCTTTTTGTAGGATAATTTTTTGATGGTTCTGAACTGAAATTGATGTTCTATTTGGAAGAAGAGCACAACTTATTAATGCTTTTCATTCCCTATTACAACAACTGTTTGTAATCATCACATGTCTGACATCTTATAGGGAACACAAGCCTGAGTAATTAGTTGTTATTTGATAATGTTACTTAAAATTGGACCACAAACTACCTGCATTGACATCACCAGGAAGTCTTATTAAAGTTTTTGGAGACCCACCCAGGTATTTTGAACCTGAATATCTTGGGGCTTTCCAGAGATTCTGCTGTTTAGTATAATTCCAGAGTGACTTGATACAAAATAGCCTTGATAACAATTGTGAGGTGATGTTCTTTACAAATTCTAGGTAAACAAGATCCCTTTTTCAAGAGAGATACTTTCCTCTATGCTTGTGATAATATAAAGTATCTGACTGGCAGAAGTTACAATGCCTAGAATACTGGCTTAAGCCAAGTACCAATTTGATGTTGAAAGAGGACAAGTATTTCAACTTTTCTAGGGTTGATGCTTAATTTGAACTGAACCCGTCATGAGAGCAAAATTATGTATATTTAAAACAGAAGCTTAGCATATATATAAAAACTATGATCAGATCCCAGGTAGCACTAATGGTAAAAAAAAAAAAAAAAAAACCTGCCTACCAATGCAGGAGATAAGAGCCAAGGGTTCAGTCCCTAGGTCAGTAGGATCCCCTGGAGGAGGGAATGACAACCCACTCCAGTATTCTTGCCTGGAGAATCCTATGGACGGGGGAGCCTAGAGGGCTACAGTCTATGTGGTCACAGAGTTGGACGTGACCGAAGCAACTTAGCACTGGTGCTCACACTCTAATATTGGGCTCGCTGGTGGCTCAGATGGTAAAGAATTCACCTGCAATGCAGGAGACCCAGGTTTGACCCCTGGGTTGGGAAGATCCCCTGGAGAAGGAAATGACAACCTACTTCAGTATTCTTGCCTGGGAAATCCTGTGGACAGCAAAGACTGACAGGCTGCATTCCATGGGGTCACACAGAGTTGGATGCAACTGAACAACATGATCAGATTAACAAAATGTGCTTACTGAGAAATCGGTATATGCGCTTAGTAGGAATACAACATACTGCTGATACTGGTGATTACCTGGAAAATGTAATAAACCTATCATCCTAAAAATTGCTATTACCAACTATTTAAATTTAAAAAATCATTGTATGATTATAATTTTCCTTCAAAGTAAGTCATTGCAAATTTGCAAATGAATAAACTATTATTTTTTTAACTTTTTTATACACTGAGGAAATAAAATGCCAGTATTCATATACTTTAAAATAATATTTTCATCATAAATTATTTCAAATACATGATGATTTATAAAATTCTATGACACTTTATGAGTATGCAGGAGACATAAGAGACTCGGGTTCTTTCCCTGAGTCACAAAGATTGCCTGGAGGAGGGCATGGCAACCCACTCCAATATTCTTGCCTAGAGAACCCCAAGGACAGAAGAGCTTTCCAGGCTACAGTCCATAGGGTATCAAAGAGTCAGACATGACTGAAGTGACCAAGCACACATGTATCATGTATATAGCATACATGATTATGTTAAAAATATAAAATATCCTCACCCCAAATCAGACGTTATATTTAAGTTGTGGAGAAAAGAGTAAAATATATGAAATAATCAGAGAGCCATCAACAGCTGAACTGTAAGAAAATAATAGGTTATTCTGAGGAGGAAATTTCTAACTTTTGCAATAGGTCATGAAGAGCATCAAGGCTAGTGAGACTTACCTGGCTATGAAGAGAAGGGGAATTATAAAGAGCAAAAAGCAAGGGAGAGAGATTCCAGAAGATGAAGAAAGCATGAGCAGAGACAGAAAGGCAGAAATGAGTGGGCACAATGCCAGGATAGAAATGAGTTTGACCTAAGTTAAATTTTAATGTAAGAGAAGGGTAGCCAGAAATTCTCAATCATTTCACACTAGGGAAAGCAAGACAGAGATGAACTTCATATGGTAGGAAACTCAGCCATTGTCAGATTTTAAACATAAATGTGAAAAGATGAAGTCATTTTAATAATTTTAAAATATCAATCAGTTCAGTTCAGTTCAGTTCAGCACTCAGTCGTGTCTGACTCTTTGCAATGGACTACAGCAGGCCAGGCCTCCCTGTCCATCACCAACTCCTGGAGCTTACTCAAACTGATGTTTGAGTAAGCCATCCAAACATCTTATCCTCTGTTGTCCCCTTCTCCTCCCACCTTCAATCTTTCCTGGCATCAGTGTCTTTTCAAATGAGTCAGTTCTTTACATCAGGTGGACAAAGTATTGGAGTTTTGGCTTCAGCATCAGTTCTTCCAATGAATATTCAGGACTGGTTTCCTTTGGGATAGACAGGTTGGAACTCCTTGCAGTCCAAGGGACGCTCAAGAGTCTTCTCCAACATCGCACTTCAAAAGCATCAATTCATCACCACTCAGCTTTCTTTATAGTCCAACTCTCACTTGCATACATGAATACTGGAAAAACTATAGCTTTGACTAGATGGATCTTTGTTGGCAATAATGTCTCTGCTTTTTAATATGCTCCCTAGGTTGGTCATAACTTTTCTTCCAAGAAAAAAGCATCCTTTAATTTCATGACTGCAGTCACCATCTGCAGTGATTTTGGAGACCAAAAACATAAAGTCTGTTACTGTTTCCATTGTTTCTCCATTTATTTGCCATGAAGTTATAGGACCAGATGCCATGATCTTAGTTTTGTGAGTGTTGAGTTTTAAGCCAACTTTTTCACTATCCTCTTTCACTTTCACCAAGAGGCTCTTTAGTTCTTCACTTTCTGCCATAAGGGTGGTGTCATCTGCATATCTGAGGTTATTGATATTTCTCCCAGCAATCTTGATTCAAGCTTGTTCTTCATCCAGCCCAGCGTTTCTCATGATGTACTCTGCATATAAGTTAAATAAGCAGGGTGACAATATACAGACTTGAAGTACTCCTTTTCCTGTTTGGAACCAGTCAGTTGCTCCATGTCCAGTTCTAACTGTTGCTTCCTGATCTGCATACAGATTTCTCAAGAGGCAGGTCAGGTGGTCTGGTATTCCCATCTCTTTCAGAATTTCCCGTTGTTGTGATCCACATAGTCAAAGGCTTTGGCATAGTCAATAAAACAGAAATAGATGTTTTTCTGGAACTCCCTTGCTTTTTTGATGATCCAGTGGATGTTGGTAATTTGATCTCTGGTACCTCTGCCTTTTCTAAATCCACCTTGAACATCTGGAAGTTCACAGTTCAGATACTGTTTAAGCCTGGCTTGGAGAATTTTAAGCGTTATGTTATAGCATGTGAGATGAGTGTAATTGTGTGGTAGTTTGAGTGTTCTTTAACATTGCCTTTCTTTGGGATTGGAAATGAAAACAGTCCTTTCCAGTCTTGTGGCCACTGCTGAGTTTTCCAAATTTGCTGGCAGACTGAGTGCAGCACTTTAACGGCATCAATAGTGTACAGAATTGGTCAACCATCGGATGACTGAGAAAAGGGACAACAGATATGTCATCTTTGAAATACTTAGAAACATGAAGCATTGAAGGAGAACAAATAAATCAGACTGAAGAAATAATAAATATTTTTACACATTTAACCTAGTACACAAGGGAGAATGAAGAAGTTAACATAGAAAGTTGCAGTCAACTTATATAATGGCATTACCAAGTGTATTAGTTCCTTACTGCTGCTGTAATAATTATCACAGACTTTATGCTTTAAAACACAAATTTATTTTTCCTTATGTAAGCATTCTTATGATTATATTAGGCCCATTTAAATAATCTAGGATAATGCTTCTATAGCAAGAGCTTTAACTTAATCTCTATTTAAAAATCGCTTTTGCCATTTACGGTAACATAATAACAGTTACCGAAGATTAGGATATAGGCATCTTTGGATGGCCATTATTCTGGTTACTACAAGAAATGAATGAGAATACATTTAATATGACTGAGGTCTTACTATGTGCCAGATATAGTTTCACATACCCAATCTCCTTTCTCTCCAAAACGTACAAAAATGGAAAACAGAAATAGTCCCTATAATCCTATAGCTCATAAGATGCAGAACCGAGTTTGAACTCAGCTCTATTTGACTTCAGATACCATTTTGTTATTAGAAAAGTTGGGGATTATGTCTGTGGGTTATTTGACAAGAGTGGACTTTGAATTGTTTTAAACATACTCCTTTTGAACTAAGACAGCTAGAAATAAAAGACAAACAGAAGTGAAATATTAGGAATGCAAATTAAAAATTAGAAGTAATCAACTGAGAAATATCAATTAAAATTATTAGAATAGATAATTATAGATTATTTTTTTTAAATCAATGATCTTGAGTGAGAGGGAGGAGAAGGATGACCAAAGAGGCAGAAAGAAAACCTGGAGAGTAAAGTATTGTGGAGGCGTAAAAGAGAGCATGTTGATGAGACAAAGATCAGGAACAGGAGTATGAATGCTACCAAGAGGGTGAGGGGAAGTGAAGGAAGGCCTTAGCTCTTAGGTGACAATAATCTTTTGGATGATTAGAGTCTTTTGATTCAAATTATTTAGATAATAAGTTACTTGAATAAAAGAGTTGCCAATATTTTATGTTGCTACCCTATGATTATTTTATTATTAAAGTATTGTAGAAAAACATGTTTTGGCATGTCTGCTTTCATCTTGAAAAACTAGAACATAATGTTTTGTTTATACAATGGAAAAAGCAAACAATTCAAAACAATCTTAAAAAATAGTTACCATCTTGTGCTCTACATTCTCTGAGAGCCTTCAGATGTGTGAGTGGACTCTCCCCTCCTGCCTCTTCCCTGTACACTCACTGGGCTACCATACCCTTTTCATTTCTAAGCTGCACAAACTCTCTCACACATAGTTCAGCTCTCCAAGGCAAAATTATCTTCATATTTCTTTCTTCGGAAAGAATTTTATCTTCTATAACACTGTTTTCTGCTATTACCACAATGTATTTGTATTTTTTCTAGCAAGAGAGCTACTCATAGATCAAACTGATTCTTTTCTCTTTGTGATGGAATTGTTAATATTTACACCCAAAATTTCATCAATGAAATGCTAAGAATCCTTCCAAGGTTTAGAGTCACAAATAACTTTATCCTGTGATGAAACTTGAAGTGTTGTTCTCAAATTAAAAATTTTTTAATCATTTAAATTTTAAATGCAAAGTTAGTGTATGTAAGCAAAAATATACAGTGTTTTTTAGCATTAGTATAAAGAACATACTATTTTTAAAAAGCTTTGCATGTTTCCATATATATATCCACATATAGCTTTTAACTATAAACTATATATATATATATATACATACACATCTTACATGCAACAGACTGCACAGAAGTGTGGCCAAGAGGAGCTACGCCTCGCCCAAGGTCAGGGGCGGTGACCAAGAGTGCCAGGCTGCAACAGCACAGGAGCAGCCTAGAGGAGCTACACCATGTTCCAGGTCAGGGGTGGCAGCCAAAAGGAGCTACCGCATGCCTGAGATCAGGGAAGGCCGGCCAGGGGAGCAACCCCAGGTCCAAGGAGTGGTGGCTGTGTGGGTGCAAGAGGGCTGAGAGGAGCTACTCCACGTTCAAGGTCAGGAGGGGCAGCCATGAGGAGATACCTCTCATCCATGGTAGGAGCAGCGGCAGCGCTTTGCTGGAGCAGCCGTGAAGACATACCCCATGTCCAAGGTAAGAGAAACCCAAGTAAGACGGTAGGTGTTGTGAAGGGCATCAGAGGGCAGACACACTGAAACCATAATCACAGAAAACTAGACAATACGATAACACGGATCACAGCCTTGTCTAACTCAATGAAACTAAGCCATGCCGTGTGGGGCCACCCAAGACGGGAGGGTCATGGTGGAGAGGTGTGACAGAATGTGGTCCACTGGAGGAGGGAATGGCAAACCACTTCAGTGTTCTTGCCTTGAGAACCCCATAAACAGTATGAAAAGGCAAAATGATAGGATACTGAAAGAGGAACTCCCAGGGCGGTAGGTGCCCAATATGCTACTGGAGATCAGTGGAGAAATAACTCCAGAAAGAATGAAGGGATGGAGCCAAAGCAAAAACAATACCCAGCTGTGGATGTGACTGGTGATAGAAGCAAGGTCCAATGCTGTAAAGAGCAATATTGCATAGGAACCTGGAATGTCAGGTCCATGAATCAAGGCAAATTGGAAGTGGTCAAATAGGAGATAGCAAGAGTGAAAGTCGACATTCTAGGAATCAGTGAACTAAAATGGACTGGAATGGGTGAATTTAACTCAGATGACCATTATATCTACTACTGTAGGCAGGAATCCCTTAGAAGAAATGGAGTAGCCATCATGGTCAAAAAAGAGTCCGAAATGCAGTACTTGGATGCGATCTCAAAAATGACAGAATGATCTCTGTTTGTTTCCAAGGCAAACCATTCTATGTCACGGTAATCCAAGTCTATGCCCCAACCAGTAACACTGAAGAAAATGAAGTTGAATAGTTCTATGAAGACCTACAAGACCTTTTAGAACTAACACCCAAAAAAGATCTCCTTTTCATCTCAGGGAACTGGAATGCAAACGTAGGAAGTCAAGAAATACCTGGTAACAGGCAAATTTGGTCTTGGAGTATGGAATGAAGCACAGCAAAGGCTAATAGAGTTTTGCCAAGAGAACACACTGGTCATAGCAAACACCCTCTTCCAATAACACAAGACTCTACACATGGACATCACCAGATGGTCAACACTGAAATCAGATTGATTATATTCTTTGCAGCCAAAGATGGAGAAGCTCTATACAGTCAGCAAATACAAGACCAGAAGCTGACTGTGGCTCAGATCATGAACTCCTTATTGTCAAATTCAGACTTAAATTGAAGAAAGTAGGGAAAAGCACTAGACCATTCAGGTACGACCTAAATCAAATCCCTTATGATTATACAGTGGAAGTGAGAAATAGATTTAAGGGGCTAGATCGGATAGACAGAGTGCCTGATGAACTATGGAATGAGGTTCGCGACATTGTACAGGAGACAGGGATCAAGACCATCCCCATGGAAAAGAAATGCAAAAAAGCAAAATGGCTGTCTGGGGAGCCCTTACAAATAGCTGTGAAAGAAGAGAGGCAAAAAAACAAAAGAGAAAAGGAAAGATATAAACATCTGAATGCAGAGTTCCAAAGAATATCAAGGAGAGATAAGAACGCCTTCTTCAGCAATCAGTTCAAAGAAATAGAGGAAAACAACAGAAAGGGAAAGACTACAGATCTCTTCAAGAAAATTAGAGATACCAAGGGAATATTTCATACAAAGATGGGCTTCATAAAGGACAGAAATGGTATGGACCTAACAGAAGCAGAAGATATTAAGAAGAGGTGGCAGGCATACACAGGAGAACTGTACAAAAAAGAGCTTCACGACATAGATAATCACAATGGTGTGGTCACTCACCTAGAGCCAGACATCCTGGAATGTGAAGTCAAGTGGGCCTTAGAAAGCATCACTATGAAAGATGATGCTGTCAAAATGCTGCATTCAATATGCCAGCAAATTTGGAAAACTCAGCAATGGTCACAGGACTGGAAAAGGTCAGTTTTCATTCCAATCCTAAAGAAAGGCAATGCCAAAGAATGTTCAAACTACCACACAATTGCACTCATCTCACACGCTAGTAAAGTAATGCTCAAAATTCTCCAAGCCAGGCTTCAGCAATACGTGAACCATGAACTCCCATCGATATATAGACCCTTACTATTTGACTCCCTTAGATAATATCCAGTCTCAAAGCAGTAAATTGTCCAGGTCTCCCTTCCTCTCTGTTCTTATTGATCTCTGAGAGAACTCTTTAATTCTAGATGCTGGCCCACAAAATCAATAACCCCACCAAAGGGTCAGTGCTGTAACCAAAACACACTTCCAGTTTCTACTCTGAGAGGTAGAATACCACCTTTGAAATGCATCACAGTTCAATTGAATCTGTCAGTCCAACTTTGTCTCAGTTTCCCCCAGCAAAATCCTCATCATCTCTCTCTATCTCTGCATAATGTTACCACTATGCCTGAGAATGAAGGCTTCTCTATCCACCAACTTTAATTTTTATTTAGAGGTGTAGCCTCAAACAGATATATCTCCCTCTAGCCTTCTAATATCAGGTTTTCCATAATGTAGGTAACTGTCACTGAAACGTATCACATTAGTGAGCTAACACAGCAAGAGCAATTAAAACTTTTCTCACTTAGTATCATTTAAAATGGAATAATACTCTGAAGAAATGAACTAAAAGAAAGTTTTATGGACTAGCAGAAAAGGCGTCAAGGGGGGGAACTAGGAATCTTCAGTGAGAAGATTCAGAAATAACATCATGTTTCAAATATTTTTAAATATAATTTTAAATAGTATCATCTGAGTAAGATATATAATACATATAATATATATTTATTAAATATATTATATATAAATAAATAATAGAGTAGACTTTGACATAGATTTATAATTACAAATGGTAAAAATCCAAAGATTGCTTTAATGAGGGGGTTTCAGTCTGAGTACGAATGTTATTTAACAGTGCATTTGGAGGGCAGTAAACTTGGATCTGAAATTTCAGAAAATTTACTAAAGGGAAATGAATCGTATTTTTCACTGTGTTTACATTTTTGTAACCAAAAGTTTATAAAAGACCTTAAATATTGTCATTCAATTTAATTTAAACTCTATTCATTTTTCACACAGTTCTATTTTTTATGGTCTCATTGCCAGTCAACTTGTTTACTTGGAAGGTACCAGCAAGATCAGGAAATAATTTAAGGTTACTGATGCCACAAACCGTCAGCCAGTAAATTGCATCAGCAAAACACATCTGATGACAGCTTGCCTGTTCTTTTTTTATGATGCAAGTACTTAATGCTCTTTAAATGTTTAGGGTTGAAATTCCTTTGAGAGAAAACAGTTAAATAAGGAAAAGGCTACAATGAATAGGTCCTAAGTCCTTAGAACAGGTAGAAGGACCAGCCTTAGATAAAGAGGTGGCACAGTCAGGCAAGATGTAGAAATACATAGGGGAAGGTGTTCATATCTGGTTGTGTTCTGTATACAGGATATGAGGTCCCTGAAGAGTCTGTGTGATTTCTCAGATCTGACCACAGGAAATTACAAAGATTTTACTTGACATTCCTTACAGAGGAAGGCTGTCCCACTCACACCAAATTTGGTGATAACCATTGCACTGTGGTCTCTGAAGTGAGCTGCTGCCATGGATGCAAGCACCCCTGGCCAGTCAAGAGTTTCATATCTTTATTTCCTAGCTAGTCCATATGCCTTCATTCCTAGGTCTTCATATGTAATTATATAATTTCATATTATAATTATATGTAACATACATAATGGAGAAGGCAATGGCACACCACTCCAGTACTCTTGCCTGGAAAATTCCATGGACTGAGGAGCCTGGGGGGCTGCAGTCCATGGAGTCGCTAAGAGTTAGACACAACTGAGCGAATTCACATTCACTTTTCACTTTCATGCATTAGAGAAGGAAATGGCAACCCACTCCAGTGTTCTTGCCTTGAGAATCCCAGGGATGGGGAACCTGGTGGGCTGCCATCTATGGTGTCACACAGAGTCAGACACGACTGAAGTGACTTAGCAGCAGCAGTAACATACATAATACCATACATACACTCATGCATTTATATATATATATATATATATATATATATATACATTTCTCAGTGCAAAATATATTTCTATTAGTGCAAGACTTGGAAGACAGCTCTCAAAACATATCAATTAAAGTAAATTTTAATACAGCTGATTTTATGTTGATACATTCTACTATCATAGGAAAAAACACACACACACAGAAAGTTTGCAAGTATTTGCCACAACATAAAATGAGATTTTACTTACTTATAGAAAAACAAAACAAAAACCACCTAAGTATTTAAATATATAGAGCTGAATTTTTTAAATACATAAAAGTATAAAAACGGAAACCAACAAAAATTGTATATAATCCATGATTAGTAATTTCATTCAGAAATCCCTAACAATTCCAAACTCTTATTTTATCCTTTGCTACCCACCTTTCCTCTCTGGTAACCATAAATTCATTCTCTATGTCTGTGAGTATGATTATATTTTGTAAATAAGTTCATTTGTATCATATTTTTAGATTCTACATATAAGTGATATCATACGATATTTGTCTTTCTCTTTCTGATATATTTCACTTTCATAATTTCTAGGTTCATTCATGTTGCTGCAAATGGCATTATTGAACATATGCACAATACTATTTATAAAATATATAAGCAACAAAGACCTACTGTATGTGACATGGAACTCTAGTCATTATTCTGTAGTAACCTATACAGGAAAAATATTTGAAAAAGAATGGATAAATGGATATGTGTAATTGAATCACTTTGCTGTACACTTGAAATTAACACAACATTGCAAATCAACTATATCCAAACATAAAATAAAAATTGAATGAAAAAAAGGACTTATAAAACATACTAAGTATAGAAGATATATGTGTTCACGTGTATGTACCATGAACACAGTTATACAAAACACTATAGTCTTTATACTTTGTCTCCCCTCCTCCCACTCCATTAAGAGATCTCTCTATATCATCCCATATAAGGTGGTTTTCTGAGCTGCTCTTTGTAGTATCAAATGACTGATATCTGCATAGGTGCCAGTCGATTAGCATGGATGCAGATGTAGGGCAAAGTGTGGTCTAGCTATGCCAGCCCCTAGTTCTCTAGCTGATAGATCTCGGGGCCACTCCAGGTTCTCACAAGAAGCAACTCTGGGGACCAGAGTGGAGAACTAGGACCATAGGAGCTTGAGTTGTTAGATGTTTACTAATCATCACAAAAGTATTTTACCATTTCAATAATCAGTATAGCTGCCAAGGTTAGAGAGGCTGAATTTCCACTCCCTGTTTGCCTAGAAGTTTGTACACTGGTTGAGTAAATTATTAGTACTAAGTCCTGAAATTGTTGATTTAAAAAAGACCCAAAGTAGGAGCTTAAAGTTACAGAGAAGGCAGAGAAGAAGAAAAAAAATAAAGGCCCGGATACTGCAGTGATTCCCTTGGCAGAAGACCCGACTCTCTTTTTTCAACAAAAAAGCACTAGAACAGTGAAGACAAAAACAAAACACCGGAGTAGATGATTGTATCAACAAATATCACTCATAATAATCACAACCAGATGGTGGAAAAGAGGTAACAATGTGAAGCATGCTAATTTATGCACATTATTTACACAGAGAAGTGACCACATGTCCTGCTTTGCTTAGTATGGACCCAGTCTACACATGCCACAAATCACAGGGTGTGTGTGTGTGGGGAGGCGGTGAAAAAGAGAGTGAGAGTGCTCAAGAGACAGAAGAAGCAGACACAGAGAGATATGCAGATACCATGAGGCTTTACCCCTAAAAATACTTCAGCTGGTTCTCTTAAAAACAAAAAGGTTGACCAATATAATCATAACACAATACCTGCATCAGGAAATTTTACATGGATACAAGTTTTCTAACATACAGTCTACATTCAGTATCTTTATGGAATTTTATTTTCTTTAGAGATCTTCTTTTTTTTTTTTTTCTTTTCATCCAGGACACAATGAAGGATCTTGAGTAACATTTTTTCACCACTGTCTTCTTTCCCAGCAAGTCTGGCATTAGAGTACAAAATGAAGCAATGCAGAGGCTAGCAGAGCTTTGCCAAGAAAATGTACTGGTCATAGCAAACGCTCTCTTCCAACAACACAAGAGATAACTCTACATATGAGCTTTGCCAAATGGTCAATACCAATTTCAGATTGATTATATTCTTTGCAGCCAAAGATGGAGGAAGCTCTGTACAGTCAGTGAAAACAAGACTGGGAGCAGACTGTGTTTCAGATCATGAACTCCTTATTGCCAAATTCAGACTTAAATTGAAAAGTAGCGAAAACCACTAGACCATTCAGGTATGACCTAAATCAAATCTCTTATGATTATACAGTGGAAGTAACAAATAGATTCAAGGGATTAGATCTGATAGATAGAGTGCCTGAAGAAATATGGACAGAGGTTCACAACATTGTACAGGAGGTGGTGACCAAAACCATCCATAAGAAGAAGAAATGCAAAAAGGCAAAATGGTTGTCTGAGGAGGCCTTACAAATAGCGGAGAAAAGAAGAGAAGCAAAGGGCAAAGGAGAAAAGGAAAGATATATCCATCTGAATTCAGAGTTCCAAAGAATAACAAGGAGAGATAAGAAAGCCTTTCTCAGTGATCAGTGCAAACAAATACAGGAAAACAACAGAATGGGAAAGACTAAAGATCTCTTCAAGAAAATCAGAGATACCAAGGGAACATTTTCATGCAAAGATGGGTGCAATAAAGGACAGAAATGGTATGGACTTTACAGTGGCAGAAGATAGTAACAAGAGGTGACAAGAATACACAAAAGTGAAAAGAAAGTGAAAGTTAAGTCGCTCAGTCATGTCTGACTCTTTGGGACCCCGTGGACTGTAGCCTACCAGGCTTCTCCATCCATGGGATTCTCCAGGCAAGAATACTGGAGTGGGTTGCCATTTCCTTCTCCAGAGGATCTTCCTGACCCAGGGATCAAACCCAGGTCTCCCACATTGCAGGCAGACCCTTTAACCTCTGAGCCACCAGGGAAACAGAGGCAGAAGATAGTAACAAGAGATGGCAAGAACACACAAAAGAACTGCACAAAAAAAATCTTCATGACCCCAGATAATTACAATGGTGTGATCACTAACCTAGAGCCAGACATCCTGGAATGCAAAGTCAAGCGGATGTTAGGAAGCATCCCTACGAACAAAGCTAGTGGAGGTGATGGAATTCCAGCTAAGCTATTTCAAATACTGAGCAATGATGCTGCGAAAGTGCTGCACTCAATATGTCAGCAAATTTGGAAAACTCAGCAGTGGCCACAGGACTGGGAAAGGTCAGTTTTCACTTCAATCCCAAAGAAAGGCGATGCCAAAGAATGCTCGAACTACCGCACAACTGCACTCACCTCACACACTAGCCAAGTGATGTTCAAAATTCTCCAAGCTAGGCTTCAACAGTACATGAACCGAACTTCCTGATTTTCAAACTGGATTTAGAAAAGGCAGAGGAACCAGAGATCAAATTGCCAATATCTGTTAGATCATAGAAAGTGCAAGAGAATTCCAGAAAAACATCTGCTTCTTTGACTATGCTAAAGTCTTTGACTGTGGGGATCATGACAAACTGTGGAAAATTCTTGGAGTGATGAGAATACCAGACCACTGCCTCCTGAGAAATCTGTATGCAGGTCAGGAAGCAACAATTAGAACTTGACATGGAACAACAGACTGGTTCCAAATAGGAAAAGGAGTACGTCAAGACTGTCTATTACTATCCTGCTTATTTAACTTATATGCAGGGTACATCATGAGAAATGCTGGACTGGATGAAGCTCAAGCTGGAATAAAGCTTGCAGGGAGAAATATCAATAACCTCAGATATGCAGTTGACACCATCCTTATGGCAGAAAGTGAAGAGGAACTGAAGATCCTCTTTTTTGTTTTTTTTTTCCTTTTACTTCTGTGTGGTCTCACTATGGTTACATCAACTTTTTGTTGTTGTTATATTTTTCCCGATTCTTTCACTATTTAAATTTCTGTAAACTCAGATTTCAAATGTTTCTTTATGGCAGAAACTGAAAGTTGTTTCTAATTACTCTTTTTTCCCTTCCTTAAAACTAAAACCCTTGACTTTTAGTTCAACATATTGTTTCCAAGTATAGAAAAGTAAATATTCCTGTCCCTTTCAGTTAAATGTGACTAAATTGTGGCCAATGGGTCAAGTAAAAATGGTATGTAAGCAGAAATGGCAGGTGAAGTTTCCAGGAGGAATTCTTAATGAGAAAATTTATTACTTTCTTCAAATCTTCCTCTTTGCTGACTGGAATGTAGAGGTAATGGCTGGAGCTTGAGTAACCCTCTTTGACCATGCTGTGGAAAAATAAGATGAACAAGATGGAAGAACCTAGTTCCATGATCATGGTGGAGTCAATATCCCTTCCTGACTGGCTGGATTTATTATATTTAAAAATTTTATAAAGAAAAAATAACCCTCTATTTTATTTAATTTGCTTTTATTCTGTTGTTGCTAGTACTCATAACTATACCACGAGGAATACCATATTATAAACGATCTAATGCTAGATAATTTTCCATCTAACAATATTTATAGTTACTAAGCAAGTTTGGTTACTTTTTTAAAATAAATTTTGACATTTATTAAAAAAATGTTTCTGTAATCCCTTCTATGACTACATACAAAGTTTTAATCTTTTTTTTGATGGATATTTAGGCTGCATCTAGGTTTTGGCTAATGTATAAATAGTTTTATCATTCTCTTTGGGTCACATGTTTTCATTTCTTTTGGGTAAAAACCCAGGAGTAGAATTTTTACTATATGTTTTTATAAAAAACTGCATAAACACCCTTCAAAAAGCCTTTAATATTTTATATTCCTATCAATAATATATGGTTGACTCAGTTGCTATAATCTTCTCCATCAACTGATGTCAGTTTTTTTTAATTTTAATCAAATTATTGAAAGTCACATTTCTTTGTGGTTTATTTTCATTTTCTTTATGACTAATTATTTTCACATTATCTTGTGCTAACTAGTGATAAAGAGAGAAGGAGAGAGATTTGTGAAGGGTCTTATAAAATATTTTGCCTATTTTCAATGTTAAGCAATTTATCTTTTTTTTTCTTATTTGTAAGTACTCTTTGTACATTCTGAATGCAACTTCTTCATCTGATATGTGCATTACAAATATTTTTCTCCCGGTCTGTGTATTTGATATGCCTTAAAGATGATTTGGAATAAATAAAAATTCTTATTTTTTATAAAATCCAAGTCATCAATTACTTTTATAATGGTTGGTGATTTTTTAATGTTATGTATAAGGAATTTTTATCTAAAATTAAGACTGAAGAAATAGTCACCATTTTTTTCCCTAGAAATTGTATTATTAGTATTCACATTTAGGTCTATAAGTCTTCTACAATTATGTTATTATCATCATACATTCTTTTCACACACTAGCAATGTAATGCTCAAAATTCTCCAAGCTAGACTTCAACAGTATATGAACCAAGAACTTCCAAATGTTCAAGGCGGATTTAGAAAAGGCAGAGGAAACATGGATCAAATTGCCAACCTCCAATGGATCATAGAAAAAGCAAGAGAATAACAGGAAAACATTTACTTCTCCTTCATTGACTAATGCTTTTGACTCTGTGGATCACAACAAACTGGAAAACTCTACAAGATGGGAATATCAGACCATCTTACCTGCCTCCTGAAAAATCTGTATGCAGGTCAAGAAGCAACAGTTAGAACTGGACATGGACCAACAAACTGGTTCCAAATTGGAGAAGGAGTATGTCAAGACTGTCTATTGTTATCCTGCTTATTTATATGCAGAGTACATCATGAGAAATTCCAGGCTGGATGAAGCACAACCCAGAATTAAGAGTGCCAGGAGGAATATCAATAACCTCAGATATTCAGATGGCACACACTTATAGCAGAAAGTGAAGAAAGAGAGGAACAAATGGAAGGAAGGTACTTATTTTAAAATAACACAGAAAACGTATTCTAGCCTGAGGAAATATTTAACTCTGTATATTGAATGGCTTAATGTGGCCATGTATAAATTAATTTTAAAAGCTTGCAAGGCAGAATATTCTTTCATTCTATGAAACAGGAAAATCTAAAGATCCATTCAGAATGACCAGAGTCCCTGTCATAGCTTTCCCTACCCTCAAAGGAAATCCAATTAGCATCAAATTCACCAGCAGGGCTTCAAGCTATAAGCCAGAGTTAGGTGAGAAAGTCTGCCATTCCTGGGTGTTCACTTTATTCTTCCTCTCACATTAATTTATATCCCAGGATATAGCCAGTAGCAAAAATTAAAATAATAACTTCACTTGCCATACCATTGTTTTATATTTTTTCATAACACTGGTAGGAAATCAAGAGTGTTATTTAATAGGCACCCTTGAAAATGAAATAAATTTTAAATATGATTTTATACTTTAATAAATCTCTTAGAATTGTTTTACAGAAAAGCTAGATAGTACAGAAAGCTCTGTTTTAACCTTACACCTATTTTGTTCTGTTATTTTTTTTCTTTTTTTTCCCCAGATTTATTGAGTTAAAATTGACATATAACATGGTGTAACTTTAAGGTATAGAATTAGAGGATTTCATATATATATATATATAGCAAATGGTTATCACATTAAGGTAAGTTAGCATATATTCATCACCTCACATAATTACATCTTTCTGTGGTGAGAAATTTCATGATTTACTCTCTTAGCAAATTTCAAGTAACGAAAACATTGTTGACTGTAGTCAACATGCTATACATTATGCTGCCAGAACGTCATCTTGTAATTAGAATCTTACACTCGTTCACCACCTCTGCCAATTTACCCCACCCCACTCCACCCCACACCACAGCAACCACCAGTCTGCTCTGTTTCTATGAGTTTGTGCTTTTTAGACTCTACATAGAAATAAAATTACTATTTGTCTGTTTCTGACTTAATTTACTTAGCACAATGCCCTCAAGATACACCCAGGTTGTCTCATACATTATCCTGAAATATACACTTACCTATACATGTTTCTGGGCTTCCCTGGTGGCTCATATAGTAAAGAATCTGCCTGCGTTGTGGGAGACCTAGGTTCAATCCCTGATTCTGGAAGATCCCCTGGAGAAGGGAATGGATATCCACTCCAGTATTCTTATCTGGAGAATCCCATGAACAGAGGAACCTGGCGGGCTACAGTCCATGGGGTCACAAAGAGTCAGACATCACTGAATGGTTTTCGCTTTTACTTTCATACCTGTTTCTATAACGTATTGATCTGGGTCTAAAAAAGATGAACATTATGCCATACTGATGTCTCCAACTCTAATTCATAACCCTATGGATCATTCTGGCTGCTGCCTGCTGATCTGCGTTCTACCACTCTAACAGTGAGGAAAACTGCTGTCTACCCCTTCATGGCTAAATTCTAGAAGATCTGTCTAGTAGCTTCATAATTGTTCATATATACCCTCAATTTTATCCACTGGGTCTTGTGCTTATTGATAAAACACAGACTGTACTTATTTCTTACGCCAATTCACTTTTCTTACATCCTCTTCAGTGAAGCCAAGTGATGGTATTGACTTACAATTTTTCAACTTTACCATGGTGGAAAAGTGATATGCACTCAATAAAAACTGTACTTCAGATTTTAAATATTGATTTTTTTTTCAGGACTAGCCATATTTGGTAGAAGACTTTCCCATGAGGCTGGGCAGCAATAGCAGCCACAGCTCCTGGGCAGACACATGATCATGAGGGTAAACAACCAACACACTTATAACCATGCTGTACACAAACAACCATTCTGGTTTTCACTTTCAGTACAGTATTCAATAAATTACATGATATTCAACTTATTATAAAATAGGTTTTGTGTTTGATGATTTTTCCCAAGAATAGGCTAATATAAGTGTTCTGAGCTCATTTTCGGTAGACTAGTCTCGGCTAGGAAAAGGCAATGGCAACCCACTCCAGTACTCTTGCCTGGAAAATCCCAGGGGCAGAGGAGCCTGGTGGGCTGCCGTCTATGGGGTCACACAGAGTTGGACACGACTGAAGCTACTTAGCAGCAGCAGCAGTCTAAACTATGATGTTCTGTAGGTTAGGTCTGCTAAAGGCATGTTAGACATAAAACTTTGGATGGGTTTATTGGATGTAACCCATCATAAATCAAGGAAGATGTGTAAATTACTCTGTCACAAATGAATTCAAATTCTTCTGCATTCCCCAATTCAGGGTGCCACAATATCTGAGGCTTCTTTCCCCCACACATTAAGCTTCGTTCTTTGTTTTATAAAATTCTGGAGTTTAGACAATTGCAGAGGGCCACATAGCCACCATTACAGTAACATACAGAATAATTTCACTCTTCTGAAGTATTGCTTTCCCATCACTGAATCCCTAGCAATCACTGATCTATTATCCCCTTTATCATTTTGTCTTTCTGAAAAGGATGAAATATTCCATAGATGTCAATTAGGTCAAGTTGAGTGATACTGCTGTTCAAGTCTAAAATCAGGACTGATTTCCTGTCTGCTTGATTTATCAATTCCTGACAGAGGGGTGTTGAAATCTTGAACTTTAACTGTGGATTTATCTATTTCTCTTTTCAGTTAACAGATTTTGCTTCAAGTATCATTGCTCTGGTGTTAAGTTCATACACATTTAGGATTGTTATGGGTTCTTAGGGAATCAACCTGTTATGCCCCCTTTACCTCTAATAATATTTCTAGGATGTAAGACATAAATTTAAGACCCAAAATTACATGTACTATTGACTTCTAATATAATTGGGAGTGCCTTAAATGGCCTAAACACAAGTTTCCTTCCCCATTCTGCTCCCTCAGATGAGACTCTCCTGACCAAACAACCATTATCTTGGGGACCAGGCACAGTTTACCCTGAATATTAGGTTTCTGTTCTCTGCTAGTAGATGGAATTATACAAAGAAGCTAAAGACACCCTCCCACAGGAACCAGGAAACACCCTTTTCTTTTAATGTTGCAAAGCCTGCCTCCCACAGGGCCTGTTCCTTCATTCCGTTCTCAAATGCAGTTCTCATTTGGTCCTGCGTGGTGTGCATGTCCTCCTCCCCTGAGGTGTGGGTATATGTGACTAATAAACCACTGTGACCATAAATTTGTTTTCAGTTTGTGAGTCTGTTCTGTATAAACTAGGAGTTTGGGATTAACATATACACACTTCTGTATATAAAGCAGATAATCAACAAGGACCCACTGTAAGCACAGGAAACTTGACTCAATACTCTGTAATTATCTAAATGGGAAAGAATCTGAAAAGGAATGGATATATGCACATATATAACTGAATCACTTTGCTGGATATCAACAATATTATAAATCAACTATATTCCAAGATAAAATAAAAAATAAATTTAAGAAAAAAATAGTAATAAACCACTGTGACTTCATCTGTTCAGTGCGGGGTGCTATGTGTTCACCCATCTCTATAGCTTCAGGATAAGAATGCCTTCCTCATCAATGGGTGAATAAAAGGTGACTAAAACACTGCCTTGTTCTGGAGCATGCTTTATCTGAAATTAATAGAACTGCTCTATCATGGCATCTGGTCCCATCACTTCATGGGAAATAGATGGGGAAACAGTGGAAACAGTGTCAGACTTCATTTTTTGGGGCTCCAAAATCACTGCAGATGTTGACTGCAGCCATGAAATTAAAAGATGCTTACTCCTTGGAAGGAAAGTTATGACCAACCTAGATAGCATATTCAAAAGCAGAGACATTAGTTTGCAACAAAGGTCCATCTAGTAAAGGCTATGGTTTTTCCAGTGGTCATGTATGGACGTGAGAGTTGGACTGTGAAGAAAGCTGAGCGCTGAAGAATTGATGCTTTTGAACTGTGGTGTTGGAGAAGACTCTTGAGAATCCCTTGGCCTGCAAGGAGATTCAACCAGTCCATTCTAAAGAATATCAGTCCCGGGTGTTCTTTGGAAGGAATGATACTAAAGCTGAAATTCCAGTACTTTGGCCACCTCATGTGAAGAGTTGACTCATTGGAAAAGACTCTGATGCTGGGAGGGATTGGGGGCAGGAGGAGAAGGGGACGACAGAGGATGAGATGGCTGGATGGCATCACTGACTCGATGGACGTGAGTTTGAGCGAACTCCAAGAGTTGGTAATGGACAGGGAGGCCTGGCGTGCTGCAATTCATGGGGTCACAAAGAGTCGAACACGACTGAGCGACTGAACTGAACTGAACTTTCTTTCGATTAGTGTTAGCATGATATACCCTTTGCCACCTCTTTTAATCTATCTGGTCTTTAAAGTAAATTCCTTTTAAATAATATATAGTTGGATCTGAAACACTTTATCGATTCTGACAATTTCCATCTTTTAATTGGCATATTTAGATCATTTGTGTTTTATATGATTGTAGATACAGTTTAATTAAATATCTACCATATTTATAATTGCTTCCTTTTCATTTCATTTCTTCTGTTTTTCTTTTTTTGCTGCCTTTTGATTTTCATTAAGGATTACATACCATTTTTATCCCAACTTAGCGTATATTATGCTTTTTAAAAAGTCATTTTAGTGGTTTCCCTAGCATTTCTGATATACATTTTTAGCTAACATAATTACTTTCAAATAATACTATACCACTGTGATTTCCAATCCTTCCTTCCCATTCCTTATGAAACTGCTGCCATTCATTTCACTTGTCCATATTCTATAATCACCAAATTCTACTGTATTACTACTATTGCTTAAAAATACTGTAAATAAGTGTGGATAACAGTGCTAACTTCAGACAATATGAATGCAAGACTCAAAGCAATGAATGCAAGTAAGGGTCATTTTATTCCCATAAGAAGTGTATTGTAAACTTAAAATTTAACACAGAATTTTATGTGCAACATAGTGTAAAATATGAATATGTTATATAATAATCATGTCAGGAAGGAATTAAAGTTATTGTAGTCGACATTAACATATTTTTCAGTCTTTAAATGATGAAAGGAACAAAATTAAGCCATAGAATTCCTATTATTATGACAGAATCATTAAATGACCTACAAAGGGAGCATAGATTTAAGTACTTATAAAACATTTATAAAATTAATCATATATTAGACTACAAATATTTGCGGTATTTAGTGCCTTACCTAAATGTTCTCTAATTTGAAATTACTAATAAAATTTAAACAAAATGCCTGAAGACTGAGGTGTTTTAATTTACCTAACTACTGGGTGAAAGGTATAATCGAAGCATAACATATCTAGAATATGATGAAAACTGCCACCCAACTAATCAACAGATTACATGAATAGCCAAAGCAGTGTTGAGATCCAAAATCATTTTAATCACCTTATACGATTTCACTACTTAATAGAATATTTTACTCAGATGTATTTTTTAAAAATGTGAGAAGTACAAGTGTTAATTCATTCAGCTAACAATATACATTGCCACATAGTAGGTGCCAGGTATATTGTATACACTGGGGATTCAATGCTGCTCCATGGACATTCTCCCTAGTCTCATGAAGCTCATATATACTAAAATTTAAAGTAGAAATTATTCAATAGTAAATAAGAAACAGAATTGATAAATAAATGTAAAAGATAATTGTAAAATACTAAACTGTTACATTATGGCAAGATATAATAGTTTTAAAGCAAATATGCTTTAAAATTATTTTTAAAAATAAAATTTAATTGTAACAATGTAGCACAGATTAAATTTAAAAATAAAATACTATACAAACATATTTGGGAAGTTTTGTGAAATTTTTGGTTTTCTCAGAAAATATAAAGAGTCAAACTTGGCTCGTGAAGTCCGTTTTTCTTTTTCATTATATGTTACATGAAAAAAGAGAAAAGAAGATGCTATTAGAATAAATCTGATATCCCAAGTCATAGTACCTGATCACACTGCATAGGACTTAAGAAAGCTCTAACATCATATTAAAAACTGTCTACTTTTATTTTTTTTTTATTTTTTTTTTATTTTTTTTTTAAATCTTTAATTCTTACATGCATTCTCAAACATGAAACAATATGTTCAGCAGTAAAACAATATTCACGTTAAAGTCGGGAACAGGAACAGAAACCCTGCAGCCAGCTTCTAGAGGCCACCTTCAGTCCTGAGCAAATGGCACCATCCATCATCAAATCTAGCAAGAGAGCACAGAATCTTGTTTGTGCTTTCCACCTCTTTGATTTCCTGCTCTGCCAAAGAAAACCCTGTTCTTAAAGAGGGGCATGTGAATAGAATAGGATCGTCTTCCCATCTGAAGGTCAATTGCCATATACAAAACAAAGTCCCGGGCATGACACTTCCGGTCTTCACAGGTTCCAAAAATTGAGGCAGGGAGGCTTGGAGGGCCACTTTTAGCATTCTGCTTGCTACGGTCACATTATTTTTTACAGCAGATAATTAGAAAATGAGTTGGTTAGCAATAGTATAATGCTTAAATAACTTATAATCTATCTCTATTTTAGAATATGAGGCAGCCAACAAAATTGATGCCTTCAAATAATAATTATAACCTGGAGAAAATACTTAAAGTATAATGTTAAATTGAAAGGAAGAAAAAACAGTTTCAAAAACATATGAGGCTACTATGCTATAACCAGAGATACACCAGTGCCTTGTTTTGACTTCTTGTTTTTAGAATCTGATAAGAAATGCAAGTTTTTCCCAAACAGACAATACATGCATACATGAAATGTTGATTATAATGTAGCTTGTCCATAGAGCCCCTGGAGATCCCAGATTAAGAACCCCTAAAAACACTAAGTGAAAGTGAAGTCGCTCAGTCGTGTCCAACTCTTTGCGACCCGTGGACTCTAGCCCACCAAGCTCTTCTGTCCATGGGATTCTCCAGGCAAGAATACTGGAGTGGGTTGCCATTTCCTTCTCCAGGGGATCTTCCTGACCCAGGGATCAAACCCAGATCTCCCACATTGCAGGCAGATGCTTTAACCTCTACACCACCAGGGAAGCCCAAAAACACTAAACCCCTTTAGTATTTCTAAAGATATTTAGTATTTCTAAAGATAATACCAAAAACACTAAACCTCGTTAGTATTTCTAAAGATAATACTAAAGGCAATCTGTTCTCCTCCTATCTTCTATTCAGTAATCAACTACTATACAGAGCACCTGTTCTGTTTCTGCAGGCAGTCTTTCACTGTATTCTTATGACTCAGTATTTCTGAGAATCTCTAGGAAAGGCTTACATATTCCACAAATCTACATTGTCCCATTCCAGCTTCTGTTCTAGAACACTGCTCCTGGCTTCTTGGTGCCTGGCAACCAGTTCTTTGCACTGTTGAAGCCATCTTCAAATCTAATGAGCCCAAAACGTGAACACAGTTTCCTCGAGTTCCTGCAAAGTTCAGTTAACATAGGCCAGAAAGTTTAAGCAAATTTCATGAAAGGCTAGATATTTCAGTATGCTGCTGCTGTTGTTCAGTCGCTCAGTTGTGTCTGACTCTTTGTGACCCCATGGACTGCAGCATGCCAGGCTTCCCTGTCCTTCACCATTTCCTGGAGCTTGCTCAAACTCCTGTCCATTGTTGGTGATACCATACAACCATCTTGTCCTCTGTTGTCCTCTTCTCCTCCTGACATCAGTCTTTCCTAGCATCAGGGCCTTTTCTAATGAGTTGGCTCTCTGCATCAATCAGGTGGCCAAAGTACTGGAACTTATAGCTTCAGGATCAGTCCTTCCAAAGAACATTCAGCACTGATTTCCCTTAAGACTGACTGGTTTGATCTCCTTACAGTCCAAGGGACTCTCAAGAGTCTTATCCAATACTACAGTTCAAAGGCATCAATTCTTTGGCTCTCAGGCTTCCCCAGTGGCTTAGCAGGCAAAGAATCTGCCTGCAATGCAGGAGACACAGAATACACAGGTTCGATCCCTGGGTTGGGAAGATCCCCTGGAGAAGGAAATGGCAACCCACTCCAGTATTCTTGCCTGGAAAATCCCATGGACAGAGGAGTCTAGCAGGCTACAGTCCATGGGGTCACAAAGGATCAGACATGCCTGAGCGACTAACACACAAACAGCCTTCTTTATAGTCCAGCTCGCACATCCACACATGACTAATGGTAAGCCCATAGCTCTGACCATACAGACTTTTATTAGCAAATAATGTCTTTTCTTTTTAATATGATATCTAAATTTGTCATAGCTTTCCTTCCAAGGAGCAAACGTCTTTTAATTTCATGGTGGCAATCACCCATCTACAGTGATTTTGGAGCCCCCCAAAATGAACAGAAAACAGAAGCCCAAGACTAGATGTCAGATACCCTCTCCACAAGTCACAGGCCATGGCACCTGTTCAGGACATCCCCAACATGGCATCTCATGGGTTGTCCTGCTATTGACACTCGCCTGCAAATATATCCAAAGAACCCTCTCATTTCTCTGAAAAAAGTCTAGTCATGCCCTCCTTCTTCTAGGATTTGGGATGCTACTTGGCCCTCCTGAAGGGAGCTCCCTTCTCTTTCAATTCAAGACTCATTTCCTTCTATTCTGTTTCAAGTCAATACTTAAAAAAAAAAAAACATAACTAGGGTGAAAGAAAATAGCAATAAGCAGTAAATCCTCCACATTCTTGGTTATTTACTAGGTTATATGTCCCATTCAGGGGACACTGCTCATCTAGGTGGTGTCACTCTATATACAACCTGGTTGAGTCCTTCCAGGTAGTCTCTAATCCTGACAAGGTAAGAGAAAGATAAGGTTGCTCTGCCTTCCTGGACAGATCAGGCTTATAATACTTTATGGGCACATCCCTCATAAAAACAGTATTTCTCAGAGACAGTCCAATATTAACCACTTTTAGAAAAACATTTATAGGCAAAGTCTCCTAAAAATATTCATTTAAAAAAATAGGATGAAGCAATGTAATTTATGGCACAGTCTCAAATCTCCCATTTGGATTTTGTAACTCAAGACATCCTCTAGGAATATGGAGGCCCATCCAAGGAAAATCTGCCTACAATGATACTAAGAGGCTCCCCATAAAAGTTTCCTTTCAGAGCAAAGGCAGGACCTAAGCCAACATGAGCTTCCACTCATAGGTAATGCAACAGTTTTAGAAAATTGCAGGTTGCTAATGACAATATTCAAGAAATTAAAATTCCATCTCCAGGAACAGGAAAGACATTCTGACAATGTCTAGCAGCAGCTTATCTTTGATCCACATTGTAAACATACTAAAAAACAAGACACAAGAAATGGATATGATATTTTATAACTTTTAGTTTCTGTGTGTTTCTCTTATTTTATACCCTTTACATAATATGTATTCACTTAATATACTGTTAAAAATAGAAATGGGCACAGTGGATCTAGCTTAATCCTCTGTAGATTCTTGTAAAAGGCTCAATAGCAATTATTCTTTCTAGGTTAAATTATATTCTCACTATAAAGAGAAAAATACTGATTTTTTAATATGAAAAAGAGCAACAACAAAAAAATGAGAAGCTTGAGACCTGAGATTATGTAGTTTTAAATGAAAATATCTAATAATTAGTCAACTACCTATGAGTTTATTTCAGTCAGTCAGTCGTGTCCAACTCTGCGACCCCAGGAACTGCAGCACACAAAGCCTTCCTGTCCATCACCAACTCCCAGAGTCTACTCAAACCCAAATAGAATGGGGAAGACTAGAGATCTCTTCAAGAAAATGAGAGATACCAAGGGAACATGTCATGCAAAGATGGGCTCAATAAAGGACAGAAATGTTATAGACCAATTAGAAGCAGAAGATATTAAGAAGAGGTGGCAACAATACACAGAAGAAACACACAAAAAAGATTTTCACAACCCAGATAACCACAATGGTGTAATCACTCACCTAGAACCAGACATCCTAGAATGTGAAGTCAAGTGGGCCTAAGGAAGCATCACTACGAATAAAGCTAGTGGAGGCGATGGAATTCCAGTTGAGCTATTTCAAATCCTCAATGATGCTGTGAAAGTGCTGCACTCAATATGTCAGCAAATTTGGAAGACTCAGCAAGACCACAGGACTGGAAAAGGTCAGTTTTCATTTCAATCCCAAAGAAAGGCAATGCCAAAGAATGTTCAAACTACCGCACAAATGCACTCATCTCACATGCTAGTAAAGTAATGCTCAAAATTTTCCAAGCCAGGCTTCAGCAATACGTGAACCGTGAACTTCTAGATGTTCAAGCTGGATTTAGAAAACACAGAGGAACCAGAGATTCAATTGCCAACATTTATTGGATCATCAAAAAAGCAAGAGAGTTCCAGAAAAAACATCTGCTTCTGCTTTATTGACTATGCCAAAGCCTTTGACTATGTCGATCATAACAAACTGTGGAAAATTCTTAAAGAGATGGGAATACTAGACCACTTGACCTGCCTCCTGAGAAATCTGTATGCAGGTCAGGAGGAAACAGTTAGAACTGGACATGGAACAACCGACTGGTCCCAAATTGGGAAAGGAGTACATCAAGGCTCTATATTGTCACCCTGCTTATTTAACTTATATGCAGAGTACATCATGAGAAACGCTGGGCTGGATGAAGCACAACTACCTATAATAAGAAATAAAAGTGCCCCAACAGTTTACACAAACCTAGTGATCATTTATTAACTATATTTTGACATGCTGAATATATCTGCTCTGTGCTTTAACTAATGTGACATCGGGAAGATGTAAATTTTTATCTACTTCAGAAACCTGTTTTGAAGACAGAATTATTTAAATATAGGCTGTAAATAAACTGTTAAAATAACAAGAATATGAATAGGTTCAGCCAGCTGAGCAACAAAAAATGCAATCAGGAATGAGTGACTTACTGTTTACATGCTTACTCTTGATGATGGGCATTCAACAGAGTTAAATTTAACATGTCATGCAGTTTCTTAGCATGCTAGAGATAAGAAGCACTTTATTTTAAATGAGCTAACTACCTCACAGGGGAAACCACTGTAGAATCCATCTAAAACAGTGTCGTTGTTTAAAATTATGATGTCGTTTTGACACAGGAGACAAGAAAGAATATTCAATGTGGTTCAGGAAACTTTATATTTTAGGGAAAATGTTAAGAATCTGATTGTAGCTTCTTTGGTAGCTTATCACTTTTTTAAAAATTTACATTCCCAAGGGACCAATTATTAAAGTCTGTTGTTCAAGTGTTCACCTTGGGTAAAAAAACAAAGCAGGTAGAATGTTATCATAGCAAGCTCCATCTTCAGCATGCAAATTATAGCAAGTAAACTGAGGATGAACTGGTTGAATGGAATGCGGCAGGGGAATAATTGATGAAGGAACATTTAACACCAACTTTTAAGAATAAAGAAAGTTTAAAAAAATAAGGCCTTGAATTTAAGTCATCTGTTTAGCTCCAATGAACCTATTTATTTCCATAACTTTATCATATTATAGCAATATTATACTATATCATACTGTTTACTAGAACAGTTCATGAAAAAATAATATGGCCTGATTAATCATGGCCATATTATACACAGGGAACCATTCTTCTGGTTTGGGCTCAGTCCCTGACTTAAATAGAAGCCTAGTAATGAATCATTTCAACAACTTCTTGTGAGGTCACATCCCCAAACCGAACTGTGAATTGGCAGGTGGTCTCAGAACTGAGCATCTTAATATATTATTTCATTCTAATATGGCAGAAAGTGAAGAGGAACTAAAAAGCCTCTTGATGAAAGTGAAAGAGGAGAGTGAAAAGTTAGCTTAAAGCTCAACATTCAGAAAACAAAGATCATGGCATCTGGTCCCATCACTTCATGGGAAATAGATGGGGAAACAGTAGAAACAGTGTCAGACTTTATTTTTTGTGGCTCCAAAATCACTGCAGATGGTGATTGCAGCCATGAAATTAAAAGACGCTTACTCCTTGGAAGAAAAGTTATGACCAACCTAGGTAGCATATTGAAAAGCAGTGACATTACTTTGCCAACAAAGGTCTGTCAAGTCAAGGCTACGGTTTTTCCAGTGATCATGTATGGATGTGAGAGTAGGACTGTGAAGAAAGCTGAGTGCTGAAGAATTGATACTTTTGAACTGTGGTGTTGGAGGACTCTTGAGAGTCCCTTGGACTGCCAGGAGATCCAACCAGTCCATCCTAAAGGAGACCAGTCCTGGGTGTTAATTGGAAGGACTGATGCTGAGGCTGAAACTCCAATACTTTGGCCACCTCATGCGAAGAGTTGACTCAATGGAAAAGACCCTGATGCTGGAAGGGATTGAGGGCAGGAGGAGAAGGGGACAACAGAGGATGAGATGGATGGATAGCATCACCGACCCAATGCCCATGAGTTTGGGTGAACTCTGAGAGTTGGTGATGGACAGGGAGGCCTGGCATGCTGCAATTCATGGGGTCGCAGGGTTGGACATGACTGAGTGACTGAACTGAACTGAACTGAATATATATAATTTTAGGGCTTCTCTGGTAGCTTAGAGTGTAAACTGTCTGCCTGCAAAGTGGGAGACCCAGTTTGACCCCTGGGTCGGGAAGATCCCCTGGAGAAGGAAATGGCAACCCACTCTGGTACTCTTGCCTGGAAAATCCCATGGATAGAGGAGCCTGGTAGCAGTCCATGGGGTTGCAAAGAGTCGGACACAACTGAGCAACTTCTCTATCACTTTCACTTTCTTTCATATATATTTTATACTTGTTTATATGTGTATATATGTGTGTATGCTTAATACATATGTGTGTGTATTTGGCTGTACCATGCAGCTTATGGGATCTTAGTTCCCCAAACAGGGATTGAACCTGGGCCTTCTGCAGTGGAAGCCTGGAGTCCTAACCACTGGACTGTCAGGGATTCCCCATCCAGATATATTTAGACCCTAAATATATATCAGGCCAAGGACTGTATTTGAGGACTCTCTATATAAAATTAATAGTTTCTAAACACATAACCTGTCAACTTTACAACAATAAAGAGCCCCTCAACAAGTTTGAGTTTGGGGCGCTCTTCCTGGCTCAGGAAGATCCCCTGGAGAAGGATAGGCTACCCACTCCAGTATTCATGGGCTTCCCTGGTGGCCTCAGATGATACAGAATCCACCTGCACTGCAGGAGACCTCGGTTCAGTCTCTGGGTTGGGAAGATCCCCTGGAGGAAGGTATGGCAACCCTCTCCAGTATTCTTGCCTGGAGAATCCCCATGGACAGAGGAGCCTGGCAGACTATAGGCCATGGGGTCGCAAAGAGTCAGACAAGGCTGAGCAACTAAGCATAATACAGTACAATACATCACAATCAGATGTAGTGCTCATCATCAAGGGCAGAACTGAACTGTGGCATCATTATAATATCAGAATCAAAATCATAAAACTGTTTCTAAAATACAGAAATTAGAAGTTAGGCATATTCTAACTGCGTCACACTGTTGGGCCCTGGGGGAAAAAGGTATTGAATATGAACTGAACTGAACTGAACTTTCCATTCTAACATTTAGGACAACTTTAACTATTAATGTGAATCTTAGTTCACTGTATAGCTTTCATGACAGAAGTCAATTCCTCCATAATCCTTTAATAAATCCACTGGCTGGCATATTGTAGGTAAATTATTAAATAATTACTGAATGAATGTTTTGAGTGCACATATGAAAGAATCTCTTGTGTTCATCTGCTGATTTAGATTAAACTTTGTTGTAGCTAAATTACTCTAGTTTACCCAGCTTCCTTCCCTGTGCCTGTCCCAATCCATGTAAATTATCTTATTTCTTTTTCAAAATTCTAGTGTTCTGGCTCTTTCCAGAAAGGAAGTGCTTTCAAATATTTACATTTTAATATGGAAGTAAGAAAACCCCCCATGGTTTTCAATAATACTACTAAACTGTGAAAGTGAAGGAGTTTTCCCAGCTGAAAAGATTTTTCAACATAAACAGTCAGTGAAGGATGAAGGTACAATAGCAACTGAGGAGAATTCCAGGTGAGAATCAACAGGATGTTTCTCCCTCCTACTTACTTGCTTCCACAGAAGGACATCACTTTTTAAACAACCAATACTACTTGTATGCTAAAATTTAGGTTACCATTCATATAGCAGTTCAGTTCAGTTCAGTGTCTGACTCTTTGCGACCCCATGAATCGCAGCACACCAGGCCTTCCTGTCCATCACCATCTCCCAGAGTTTACTCAAACTGACGTCCATCGAGTCGGTGATGCCATCCAGCCATCTCATCCTCTGTCGTCCCCTTCTCCTCCTGCCCTCAATCCCTCCCAGCATCAGAGTCTTTTCCAATGAGTCAACTCTTCGCATGAGGTGGCCAAAGTACCGGAGTTTCAGCTTTAGCATCATTCCTTCCAAAGAACACCCAGGGCTGATCTCCTTTAGAATGGACTGGTTGGATCTCCTGGCAGTCCAAGGGACCCTCAAGAGTCTTCTCCAACACCACAGTTCAAAAGCATCAATTCTTTGGTGCTCAGCTTTCTTCACAGTCCTACTCTCACATCCATACATGATCACTGGAAAAACAGTAGCCTTGATTTGACGGACCTTTGTTGGCAAAGTAATGTCTCTGCTTTTCAATATGCTATCTAGGTTGGTCATAACTTTCCTTCCAAGGAGTAAGCGTCTTTTAATTTCATATTATAATTATATGTAACATACATAATTTCATATTAATATATATAATATATAATTTCACATCCATGTCTTTTATTTGAGACCTTGGACAGAAGTCTTGAAGATACTTTGTCCTAATCTGAGTACCCAATACTTTTCTCCTCCAAGCTCTCCCTCCTCAAGTTCCCCTAGACAAAAAACTTCCAGAGCCTTTTGTTCTGTGCTCTGTCAACAATGAGATGCCCCTCACACTGTGCTGATCCAATTGACCCTGAATGGGTGCATGGATGCTGTGTGCTGCTTCCTGTGGGGAGATGGAACAAAGGCAACTGGCATTTTCTCCAGTTTCAGCCTTCTACTTAGACTAGAGCAGTAAGTGATAGAGCACTCAACTCCTTAAGCTTTTTGTTTGTTGCTTTAATGGCTCTTCTTAACTCAAAACTCAGCTGTGGTCACAGGACTGGAAAAGGTCGGTTTTCATTCCAATCACAAAGAGAGGAAAAGCCAAAGAATGTTCAAACTACTGTATAATTTCACTCAGTTCACGTCCTACCAAGGTAATGCTCAAAATACTTCAAACTAGGCTTCACCAGTATGTGAACTGAGAACTTCCAAATGTACAAGCTGAAATTAGAAAAGACAGACAAACCAGAAGTCAAATTACCAACATCTGTGGGATCATAGAAAAAGCAAGGGAATTCAAAAAAAAAAAAAAAAATCTGCTTCTGCTTCATTGACTACACTAAAGCCTCTGCCTCTGTGGATCACAACAAACTGTGGGAAATTTTTAAAGTGATCAGAATACCAGACCACCTTACCTGTCCTGAGAAATCTGCAGGCAGATCAAGAAGCAATAGTTAGAACCAGACAAGGAACAATGAATTGGTTCATTATTGGGAAAGGAGTACATCAAGGCTATGTAGTGTAACTCTGTTTATTTAACTTGTGAAATGCCAGACTAGATAAATCACAAACTAGAATCAAGATTTCCAGGAGAAATATCAACAACCACAGATAAGCAGATAATACCACTCTACTGGTATCTCTGTTCCTTTCCAAGGTAAACCATTCAATATCACAGTAATCCAAGTCTATGCCCCAACTAGTAATGCTGAAGAAGCTGAAGTTGAATGGTTCTTTGAAGACCCACAGGACCTTTTAGAACTAACACCCAAAAGAGATGTCCTTTTCAATATAGGGGACTGGAATGCAAACGTAGGAAGTCAAGAAACACCTGGAGTAACAGGCAATTTTGGCCTTTGAGTACGGAATGAAGCAGGGCAAAGGCTAATAGAGTTTTGCCAAGAGAACACACTGGTCATAGCAAACACCCTCTTCCAACAACACAAGAGAAGACTCTACACATGGACATGACCAGATGGTCAACACCGAAATCAGATTGATTATATTCTTTGCAGCCAAAGATGGAGAAGCTCTATACAGTCAACAAAAACAAGACCAGGAGCTGACTGTGGCTCAGATCAGGAACTACTTATTGCCAAATTCAGGCTTAAATTGAAGAAAGCAGGGAAAACTGCTAGACCATTCAGGTATGACCTAAATCAAATCCCTTATGATTATACAGTGGAAGTGAGAAATAGATTTAAGGGCCTAGATCTGATAGATAGAGTGCCTGATGAACTATGGAATGAGGTTCGTGACATTGTACAGGAGACTGGGATCAAAACCATGCCCATGGAAAAGAAATGCAAAAAAGCAAAATGGCTGTCTGGGGATCCCTTACAAATAGCTGTGAAAAGAAGAGAGGCAAAAAACAAAAGAGAAAGGGAAAGATATAATCATCTAAATGCAGAGTTCCAAAGAACAGCAAGAAGAGATAAGAAAGCCTTCTTCAGTGATCAATGCAAAGAAATAGAGGAAAAGAACAGAATGGGAAAGACTACAGATCTCTTCAAGAAAATCAGAGATACCAAGGGAACGTGTCATGCAAAGATGGGCTCGATAAAGGACAGAAATGGTATGGACCTAATAGAAGCAGAAGATATTAAGAAGACGTGGCAAGAATACACAGAAGAACTGTACAAAAAAGATCTTCATGACCCAGATAATCACGATGGTGTGATCACTCACCTAGAGCCAGACATCCTGGTATGTGAAGTCAGGTGGGCCTTAGAAAGCATCAACTATGAACAAAGCTAGTGGCAGTGATGGAATTCCAGTTGAGCTATTTCAAATCCTGAAAAATGATGCTTTTAAAATGCTGCACTCAATATGCCAGCAAATTTGGAAAACTCAGCAAGACCACAGGACTGGAAAAGGTCAGTTTTCATTTCAATCCCAAAGAAAGGCAATGCCAAAGAATGTTCAAACTACCGCACAATTGCACTCATCTCACACGCTAGTAAAGTAATGCTGAAAATTCTCCAAGCCAGGCTTCAGCAATACGTGAACCGTGAACTTCCAGATATTCAAGCTGGTTTTAGAAAAGGCAGAGGAACCAGAGATCAAATTGCCAACATCCACTGGATCATGGAAAAAGCAAGAGAGTTCCAGAAAAACATCTATTTCTGCTTTATTGACTATGCCAAAGCCTTTGACTGTGTGGATCATAATACACTGTGGAAAATTCTGAAAAAGATGGGAATACAGACCACCTGACCTGCCTCTTGAGAAATCTATATGCAGGTCAGGAAGCAACAGTTGAAACTGGACATGGAACAGACTAGTTTCAAATAGGAATAGGAGTATGTAAAGGCTATATATTGTCACCCTGCTTATTTCACTTATATGCAGAGTACATCATGAGAAATGCTGGACTGGAAGAAACACAAGCTGGAATCAAGATTGCCGGGAGAAATATCAATAACCTCAGATATGCAGATGACACCACCCTTATGGCAGAAAGTGAAGAGGAACTAAAAGCCTCTTGATGAAAGCGAAAGAGGAGAGTGAAAAAGTTGGCTTAAAGCTCAACATTCAGAAAACGAAGATCATGGCATCCGGTCCCATCACTTCATGGGAAATAGATGGGAAACAGTGGAAGCAGTGGTTGACTTTACTTTTGGGGGCTCCAAAATCACTGCAGATGGTGATTGCAGCCATGAAATTAAAAGATGCTTACTCCTTTGAAGAAAATTTATGACCAACCTAATAGCATATTCAAAAGCAGAGACATTACTTTGCCAGCTAAGGTCCATCTAGTCAAGGCTATGGAGAAGGCAATGGCACACCACTCCAGTACTCTTGCCTCGAAAATCCCATGGACAGAGGAGCCTGGTAGGTTGCAGTCCATGGGGTCGCTAAGAGTTGGGCACAACTCAGTGACTTCACTTTCAGTTTTCACTTTCATGCATTGGAGAAGGAAATGGCAACCCACTCCAGTATTCTTGCCTGGAGAATCCCAGGGACAAGGGAGCGTGGAGGGCTGCCGTCTATGGGGTCGCACAGAGTCAGATATGACTGAAGCTCTTAGCAGCAGCAGCAGTCAAGGCTATAGTTTTTCCCTGTGGTCATGTATGGATGTGAGAGTTGGACTGTGAAGAAGGCTGAGCACTGAAAAATTGATGCTTTTGAACTGTGGTGTTGGAGAAGACTCTTGAGTGTCCCTTAGACTGCAAGGAGATCTAACCTGTCCATTCTGAAGGAGATCAGCCCTGGGATTTCTTTGGAAGGAATGATGTTAAAGTTGAAATTCCAGTACTTTGGCCACCTCATGCGAAGAGTTGACTCATTGGAAAAGACTGATGCTGGGAGGGATTGAGGGCAGGAGGAGAAGGGGACGACCGAGGATGAGATGGCTGGATGGCATCACTGACTCGATGGACGTCAGTTTGAGTGAACTCTGGGAGATGGTGATGGACAGGGAGGCCTGGCATGCTGCAATTTGTGGGGTCACAAAGAGTTGGACATGACTGAGCGACTGAACTGAACTGAACTGAATGGCAGAAAGCGATGAGGAACTAAAGATTCTCTTGATGAGGGTGAAAAAGGAGAGTGAAAAATCTGGCTTAAAACTCAACATTCAAAAAACTAAATCATGGCTCCCATCACTTCATGGCAAATAGAATGGGTAAAGCTGGAAACAGATTTTATTTTCTTGGGCTCCAAAATCACTGCAGACAATGTCTGCAGCCACAAAATTAAAAGACATTCGCTCCTTAGAAAAAAAGCCATGACAAACCTAGACATTATATTCAACAGGAGAGACATCACTTTGTCAACAAAGGTCCATATACTCAAATCTATGGTTTTCCCAGTAATCATGTACAGATGTGAGAGATGGACCATAAAAAAGTTTGAGCACCTAAGAATTGATGCTTTTGAATTGTGGTGGTGGAAAGACTCTTGAGAGTCCCTTGGACAACAAGATCAAATCAGGAAATCCTGAATGAAATCAAGCCTAAATATTCATTGGAGGGCTGATGCTGAAGCAGAAGCTCTAATTTTTTGGCCACCTAATGTAAAGAGCTGACTTATTGGAAAAGACCCTGATGCTGGGAAAGATCGAGGGCAAGAGAAGAGGGCAGCAGAGGATATGGTTGGATGGCCTCATTTATGGTCTCAGTTTGAGCAAACTTGGGGAACCAGTGAAGGACAAGGAAGCCTGGCATGCTGCAATGTATGGAGTCACAAAAAGTTAAACACAACCTTGCAACTGAACAACAACAACACAGGCTCAATAGTTCAACTCTCTCCTCCAACTGGCTGAGCTCCTGACAGTCCCTGCTGAGAGGGACATAAATACTCCTGAATTCAGAGTCTGGGTTTCTTCTTCCTAGCTGTGTGATCTTAAGCAATTTGCTCAATCTATATAAACCTCAGTCTTCTCTCCTGTAAAAAAAATAGGGATTACAATGTATTTTTTATCATGTGAATTGAATCGCCAGTCTATGTCTGACGCAGGATGCAGCATGCTTGGGGCTGGTGCATGGGGATGACCCAGAAAGATGTTATGGGGAGGGAGGTGGGAGGGGGGTTCATGTTTGGGAATGCATGTAAGAATTAAAGATTTTAAAATTTAAAAAATAAAAAACTAAAAAAATTAAAAAAATAATAAAAATAAAAAATAAATAAATAAATAAAGAGATATTGTGAGGATGACCAAAAATAAGGCATATAGAATACTCAGCACTGGAAAATTTTAAACACCAAGACAGCTGATTTGTACACTGCTAAGCAAATGCAGTTCATTTTATGTCAAATTTGAACAGGTAATAAAAGAACATGGTAAAACAAATTTTACAGAGAAAAAATATGTATATAACCTAAGGTAATCCTGTCTCCTCATTCTACTCCCTGCTAATAATACATACATGATATAATCTTGTAAACTTCAGTGTTGTTAATATGTAGATAGAACTTTTAATTTCCCTAAAATGTAGATTTAGAAGTTTTTATCTAAACGTGTTCTTTTTTAGTTCCTGATTCTTTCTTCACCAATTTTGTAATTAAATGTAAATGTTCACTATAATTCTGGAGTCTAAATATACTTTTCTATGTATTATACCTTGTTATAAGTTATATTAAGCTTCTTGTGAAACAAATACCAGCCTTTCCTTTGATATATATTAATCTCTTTTATTTAACTAGAGCAATCTTTTATGTCCTTAGATAACAAAGGCTTTTCTATTTAAACACAAAAAATAGCAAAGTTTATCAATTAATGTGTTGTAAGAAAACTCCAGTACTTTGGCCACCTCATGCAAAGAGTTGACTCATTGGAAAAGACTCTGATGCTGGGAGGGATTGGGGACAGGAGGGAAAGGGGACGACAGAGGATGAGATGGCTGGATGGCATCACCGACTCGATGGACATGAGTTTGAGTGAACTCCGGGAGTTGATGATGGACAGGGAGGCCTGGGGTGCTGTGATTCATGGGGTCACAAAGAGTCAGACACGACTGAGCGACTGAACTGAACTGAACTGAAGAAAAGGCTTTAATTTCAATTCGTAAAGTCACAGGGATTCTTCATTAGTCATTATTATTGCTGCTGCTGCCAAGTCACTTCAGTTGTGTCCACACTGTGCAACCTATAGATGGCAGCCCACCAGGCTCCCTCACCCCTGGGATCTCCAGGCAAGAACACTGGAGTGGGTTGCCATTTCCTTCTCCAATGCATGACAGTGAAAAGTGAAAGTGAAGTCACTCAGTCGTGTCTAACTCTTAGCGACCCCATGGACTGCAGCCTACCAGGCTCCTCCACCCATGGGATTTTCCAGGCAAGAGTACTAGAGTGGAGTTCCATTGCCTTCTCTGAGTCATTATTATTAGGATTTGGTGTTATTATTATCATCATTATTATCTATTTGGTGTCTTAAGTACTTCTTGCTTTTGAGTACCCAGCAATATTCTTTGTAATCAAAAGAGAAAGCAGTCATAATAAAAATTAAAGAAGTACATTAAGTTAGTCCATCCTCCATTCCTAAGCAGAATTGCTAGAAGAAACAGTAAATGCATTTAACATTCCTGCCTCCGTCTTGAGAAATCATGACAGAGCTCATAAGCATGAAGTCAGTCTGTCCCAAGTCCAGCCTCCCCTGCTGGAGCCACATGGAAGTTCTAGAGTCTGCATGCTCCTGGCAAGACACCAAGCTGCTCTCTTCATTTTACTTATCTCATTATACCCCTTCCCCCTGTCTGTGTCACTCTTCACAAGAAGCTCAAGTTGCCCTCTTCACATCTTATCTCATATTGTTCTGCATATCTCCTCCTCAACCTGCCATCACTTCCCAACTCCCGAAATTCTTCCACTGGTCTTCTGAAATTCAGAGCTAATTGTTAGCTAAATCCCATAAATCCTCATGTCACAGCACCTCTAATGTTTATTTTGTCTCCTTCAGTTCAGTTTAGTCGCTCAGTTGTGTCTGACTCTTTGTGACCTCATGGAGTATAGCATGCCAGGCTTCCCTGTCCTTAGTCTAACTGAAATATCACTGTCCCCTGAGATACTGGAATATCAGTATCTCTTCCATAGCCTTCCTAACAGCAACAATAACAGTAGATAAAAGGAGATGGAAATTAAATGCAACACAAGATTCCAGATTTTATTTTGGGCCATCAAAAACACATGCATCAGATAAAAGTACTCTATCAATATTAATCTTGTTTCACTTTGACAATTATATTATCAAATAATTATATCACACTCATATTATGCCTAATTATACTCTGGTGATATACGATATCATCCTTGTTGTTAGACAGTACATTGGAAGTGTTTTGGAGCAAAGGGACATAGCTTAGTTTAAAATGTTTCATGTTAGGTGTATTATCAAGAGAAAAAGAAAAAGAGAGAGAATAACAAAAATAATGAGGCAAAATTTGAAAAAGCCCTGAATCTGGAAAACTGGCACAAAGGTGGTACTCTTTGAAGATGTTTTAAGAATTTGAAATTTTATCCAAAGTTACAATCAGTCAATAAATCATGTCTGACTCCAAAGTTTTAAGACTCAGTTCCTGAAAGATGAGGTATACCACCAAGAATGCCAGGGGAAAACAAAAAAGAGTGAAAGGGGAGGATAGGATCAAATTGTGAACAAGTGATTTTGAGGTATGACCCTTTTTGAATACAATTCAAAGGCAGCAGCCTAAACTTTATATCTGGAAAAAGGACAGTAGCAGAAAGCCAGATGTACTATCATTATTAAGAAAGAGCTAACAAATACATCCCTGCTCTCCATAAAAGTATTAGGAGTTGTTACATGCAATTTGTTTTAAAAGGCCAGCAAATTAATCAGAATTCCCATTGAATAAGAGAATTCAATGAAATAATATATATTCACAGTTCAAAATACTACAGAAATTGATTTTAAATGAAACACTTTGATTTAATTTAGGCTGATCACTGTCCTTTGCTTCTCTGTCTTATGGTGACTCAAAAATGTGGAAGACTGGACTGATGGTAGGTGTTACATTAATGATGTACAGATAATAAAAGGGACATTTCAAACTTTAGCGTTATTTTTGTTACTCCTAAAAGCTCCAGAGAATATGTGGTCTTTAAATTATAGTTTAGAAGTAGCTCAAGACTGCAGACAGTGATGCATTTTAATAGACAAGCTTAATTGACTTCTGTTCTTGAATGACTGATGTGTGGTCTCTCTGGTAATGCTGAATGCCACCTGTTCTGTAATCATTTTAATCACTGAATTGCCACATGGCACCAGTTACAGATGCTAGCAGTCTGCAACATGACAGATATTTTAAGGGCCATTTGTTTTTCTATTTATATCATACTGATGAATTAAATTTGAGGAGATATTGATGGACCAGTAGGGGCTCATTTAGGGTAAGAATGCATCCTCCTGTCTTTAAAACAGTGTTTCCCTAACACCCAAGAATCACTGAGTCCCTTCATCCAATCAAGGAAAATGCATTTGTTTCTAGAATTGCACAGATAAATGTCAAATTGGCCTTAAACTTTTTTTTTCTTTTTTTTCCTCCTAAAAAAATATGTTTTATTATATAACTGAAATGTTACTCACACAAACAACAATTTTAAGAAGTGGTTGCCATAAAGAATGCTGCATACTGGAGGGGATCTTTTCAGAAACTTCAGCCTCCAATGCAAATGCATTTCTTAGATCACACCACACAGCTGTGCGGTAAGTGTATGTGCTCTTGGCTATAGTTATGATACATTCTTTGAAGAAAATGCCCTCATAAGAACATCATTCAAGAGGTACAGAAAACAGACCATGAATTCTGCTCCATTAGTTTTGTGCTTGCTGCTTTCACGTGCTGTGGTTTCACGCTTGTCTGGGAACTTTCAAACTCATATTTATTTCCAAAGAATTCACTTTATTCTATATCTAAAATGATACCAGAGCACATAAAACAAGTACCTGTGGGAAAAGAAAATTCTATTCTTATCATTTAAGCACAATGATGAAATGTACTCCCATTTCAAAGCAAAAATATTTATGGAAAACTATCTTGCTATTATCCTCCTTTGAAGTGGTTGTTTTAGCACTAGTTTTGACCCTAAAGTACAATTCAGCTTATCTACTTTTCTAACAATTTGCTGCTAATTATAGAGGTTCTAGGAGAAGGCAATGGCAACCCACTCTAGTACTCTTGCCTGGAAAATCCCATGGGCGGAGGAGCCTGGTAGGCTGCAGTCCATGGGGTCGTGAAGAGTCGACATGACTGAGTGACTTCACTTTCATTTTTCACTTTCATGCATTGGAGAAGGAAATGGCAACCCACTCCAGTGTTCTTGCCTGGAGAATCCCAGGGACAGGGGAGCCTGGTGGGCTGCCATCTATGGGGTAGCACAGAGTAGGACACGACTGAAGTGACTTAGCAGATAGAGGTTTTAAGTAACAAGAGAAAAACTTAATCAAGATCATGTTCCCATTGCTTCAGAGTATATTGTACAATGGTGATTTTAGTTTCATGGATCTACCCAGGCTGCAAGTAAATTAATTCTTTTAATCATCTTATACAATATTTACTAAAGTAAAACTGTTATATAAAGCATATTTTCTGCTTTGTGAATATAAAACTAGAGTAATTATATGGTGCATTTACTACACGAAAAATGTGTTTGGTTAATTTAAAAGAAACTATTTATTATTTGTTTCAATGGCACTCTACATCTTTAATGGTCCTGGTTGTAAAATTTTATTTCCAGCTTATTATACTAGAGTCTGTATGGTATTTTAGAATGGGAAATGACTGACAACCATTCAGACTATGGTGACAACATTACAGGAAGTTAAACTCTGTTTAAACAAGCAAACTGAAGTGTAGATGAAGAGAAAATATAAGAAAAGAGTAGGAAACCTGCTCATGATGCCAACAGTTGGATGACTTAAATCTAAAAGCTAACAAGATGAGTGTATGTCAGAGGTCATCTAAGAACAGCAGGGCCACTCCGCAGGGAGCCTCACAGCAGGGACACAGCTAGAAGGAGAGGAGAGACCTTGTCAGGGGTTGGGAGGTGAAGGGGAACTCAGAACTCCAGCTTCCTGGCTAAGTGCTCTAGGTACAACTTCATTGGCATTTTGTGGTTTATTTTTTACAAGTTTACTCACATGATTCTTTAGTTAAATTCACAAGGTAAATTAGTATCTCTTAGATTTTAAAACAGAAGGTTTCAATTTCTCAGGATGTCTCAGAAGAGGAGGGAGAGGAAGGGAAGGCATAGAGGGCAAAGGGGGGAAGCTGAGAGGGGAAAGGGGAGGAAGAAGGATGGAGAAGGGGAGAGGGGAAGAAGAGAAAAGCTGTGCCTGTGTTAGAAAATAAGTGAATAATCAACTGTTGGGGGGACAGTGTTTTGTTTTTACAAATATAAACAATAAAAAATAAAAAGGGCAGATACTTTACCACCAAGAATAATTGAAATTGAATTTATACTTATTTTACTAAACTGTCAGCCAGTTGTTTAGATATTGTGTAAAAAGAAACATCTTTTAAGAGTAAGAGTTATTTCTTATTCCTAATTGAAAATAATTTATTTATTATGAGGCAATTAAATCATAGTATACAGTCAGTTTCGATAACTAAGTTACACGACAAGCAATTTTACTACAGAACAATCCTCATTTAACTTTAGTAAGACTTATTGAAGGTATATTAAGTACAAAACATTGGCATAGACAGAGATTTATGTAAGATATAGTACTTGCCAAAGGGGGCTTAAAAGCTGGTTAAAATCAGTCACTGGAGTATTTATAAAGGTACACATGGTATCTATGATGTAAGCCTGCATATTGTAAGGTGTTAGAGGCAGGAACAGAGTTAGAAAATATCGTAAAGAAACAGAAGAGATGGATTTGGTGACTATGAGGAAAAATCACAAAGAGCCATGGAACCAAAATGGAATAACTATAACTGTAAAGTGTATTTCGGACTCTTTTGTTGACCATGATGGCTACTCCATTTATTCTGAGGGATTCCTGGCTGTAGTAGTAGATATAATGGTCATCTGAGTTAAATTCACCCATTCCAGTCCATTCTAGTTCGCTGATTCCTAGAATGTTGACGTTCACCCTTGCCATCTCTTGTTTGACCACTTCCAATTTGCCTTGATTCATGGACCTGACATTCCAGGTTCCTATGCAATATTGCTCTTTACAGCATCAGACCTTGTTTTTGTCACCAGTCACATCCACAGCTGGGTACTGTTTTTGCTTCGGCTCCATCCTTTCATTCTTTCTGGAGTTATTACTCCACTGATCTCCAGTAGCGTGTTGGGCACCTACTGACCTGGGGAGTTCCTCTTTCAGTATCCTATCATTTTGCCTTTTCATACTGTTCATGGGGTTCTCAAGGCAAGAATACCGAAGTGGTTTGCATTCCCTTCTCCAGTGGACCACATTCTGTCAGACCTCTCCACCATGACCAGCCCATCTTGGGTTGCCCCATGGGCATGGCTTAGTTTCACTGAGTTAGACAAGGCTGTGGTCCTAGTATGATTAGACTGACTAGTTTTCTGTGAGTATGGTTTCAGTGTGTCTGCCCTCTGATGCCCTCTTGCAACACCTACCATCTTATTTGGGTTTCTTTTACCTTGGGCATGGGGTATCTCTTCACGACTGCTCCAACAAAGTGCAGCCGCTGCTCCTTACCTTGGACAAAGGGTATCTCCTCACTGCTGCCGTTCCTGACCTTCAACATGGGATAGCACCTCTAGGCCCTCCTGCACCGGCACAGCCACTGCTCCTTGGACATGGGGTTGCTCCTCCCAGCCACTGCCCCTGGCCTCAGACGCAGGGTAGCTCCTCTAGGCCGTTCCTACGCCATCACAGCCCGGCATTCTCGGCCGCTGTCCCTGACCTCTGACATGGGGTAACTCCTCTTGGCCTCCGCCTTTCAGGCATGGGGTCCTCCCAGCTTCTGCCCCTGACCTCGGACGTGGGGTAGCTCCTCTCGGCCATGCTGAGTGTGCCAGTTGCAGCCACCCATGCTTAGTGCCATCATATTTACTACTGTGGGCAGGAATCCCTCAGAAGAAATGGAGTAGCCATCATGGTTAGCAAAAGAGTCCAAAATGCAGTACTTGGACACAATCTCAAAAATGGCAGAATGATCTCTGTTCGTTTTCAAGGCAAACCATTCAATATCATGGTAATCCAAGTCTATGCCCCAACCAGTAATGCTGAAGAAGCTGAAGTTGAATGGTTCTTTGAAGACCTACAAGACCTTTTAGAATTAACACCCCAAAAAGATGTCCTTTTCATTATAGGGGACTGGAATGCAAAAATAGGAAGTCAAGAAACACCTAGAGTAACAGGGAAATTTGGCCTTGGAATGTGGAACGAAGCAGGGCAAAGACTAATAGAGTTTTGCCAAGAAAATGCAAGGATCATAGCAAACACCCTCTTCCATCAACACAAAAGAAGACTCTACACATGGACATTACCAGATGGTCAACACTGAAATCAGATTGATTATATTCTTTGCAGCCAAAGATGGAGAGGCTTTATACAGTCAACAAAAACAAGACCAGGAGCTGACTGTGGCTCAGATCAGGAACTCCTTATTACCAAGTTCAGACTTAAATTGAATAAAGTAGGGAAAACCACTAGACCATTCAGGTATGACCTAAATAAAAGCTCTTATGATTATACAGTGGAAGTGAGAAATACATTTAAGGGACTAGATCTGATAGATAGAGTGCCTGATGAGCTATGGAATGAGGTTCGTGATGTTGTACAGGAGACAGGGATCAAGACCATCACCATGGAAAAGAAATGCAAAAAACAAAATGGCTGTCTGGGGAGGCCTTACAAATAGCTGTGAAAAGAAGAGAGGCGAAAAGCAAAGGAGAAAAGGAAAGATATAAGGATCTGAATGCAGAGTTCCAAAGAATATCAAGGAGAGATAAGAAAGCCTTCTTCAGTGATCAATGCAAAGAAATAGAGGAAAAGAACAGAATGGGAAAGACTACAGATCTCTTCAAGAAAATTAGAGATACCAAGGGAACATTTCATGCAAAGATGGGCTCAATAAAGGACCGAAATCGTATGGACCTAACAGAAGCAGAAGATATTAAGAAGACGTGGCAAGAATACACAGAAGAACTGTACGAAAAAGATCATCATGACCCAGATAATCACAATGGTGTGATCACTCACCCAGAGCCAGACATCCTGGAATGTGAAGGCAAGTGACCTTAGAAAGCATCACTATGAACAAAGCTAGTGGCAGTGATGGAATTCTAGTTGAGCTATTTCAAATTCTGAAAGATGATGCTGTGAAAATGCTGCACTCAATATGCCAGCAAATTTGGAAAACTCAACAGTGGCCACAGGACTGGAAAAGGTCAGTTTTCATTTCAATCCCAAAGAAAGGCAATGCCAAAGAATGCTCAAACTACCACACAATTGCACTCATCTCACATGCTAGTAAAGTAATGCTCAAAATTTTCCAAGCCAGGCTTCAGCATTATGTGAACCATGAACTCCCTGATGTTCAAGCTGGTTTTAGAAAAGGCAGAGGAACCAGAGATCAAATTGCCAACATCCACTGGATCATGGAAAAAGCAAGAGAGTTCCAGAAAAACATCTATTTCTGCTTTATTGACTATGTCAAAGCCTTTGACTGTGTGGATCACAATAAACTGTGGAAAATTCTGGAAGAGATGGGAATACCAGACCACCTGACCTGCCTCTTGAGAAATCTATATGCAGGTCAGGAAGCAACAGTTGAAACTGGACATGGGACAACAGACTGGTTTCAAATAGGAAAAGGAGTACATCAAGGCTGTATATTATCACCCTGCTTATTTCACTTCTACACAGAGTACATCATGAGAAACGCTGGGCCGGAAGAAACACAAGCTGGAATCAAGATTGCCGGGAGAAATATCAATCATCTCAGTAATGCAGATGACACCACCCTTATGGCAGAAAGTGAAGAGGAACTAAAAGCCTCTTGATGAAAGTGAAAGAGGAGAGTGAAAAAGTTGGCTTAAAGCTCAGCATTCAGAAAATGAAGATCATGGCATCCGGTCCCATCACTTCATGGGAAATAGATGGGGAAACAGTGGAAGCAGTGGCTGACTTTATTTTGGGGGGCTCCAAAATCACTGCAGATGGTGACTGCAGCCATGATGACCAACCTTACAGCATATTAAAAAGCAGAGACAGTACTTTGCAAAACAAAGGTTCGTCTAGTCAAGGCCATGGTTTTTCCAGCTGTCATGTATGGAAATGAGAGCTGGACTATAAGGAAACCTGCGTGCTGAAGAATTGATGCTTTTAAACTGTGGTGTTGGGAAGACTCTTGTGAGTCCTTTGGACTGCAATGATCAAACCAGTCCATCCTAAAGGAAATCAGTCTTGAATATTCATTGGAAGGACTGATGCTGAAACTCCAATTCTTTGCCCCCCTAATGTGAAGAACTGACTCATTGGAAGACTCTGATGCTGGGAAAGATTGAAGATGGGAGGAGAAGGTGCTGACAGAGGATGAGATGGTTGGGTTACATCACTGACTCAGTGGACATGAGTTTGAGCAAGCTCTGGGTGTTTGGTGATGGACAGGGAAACTAGGCATGCTGCAGTCCATGTGGTCGCAAAGAGTAGGACATTACTGAGCAACTGAACTGAACAGAATTTGAAATCTTCTATAGAGTGGTAGTAATTAAATTCATAAAAAGAATCAGGGTTTTAAAAGAAAATACAGGGGCCTCTCTGGTGGCTCAGTGGTAAGGAATCTGCCTGTTAATGCAGAAGACAAAGTTTTGATCCCTGGCCCAGAAAGATCCCACATGCTTTGGGGCAACCAAGGCTGGGTGCCACAACAATTGAGCCTGTGTGCTAGAGCTCAGGAGCCACAACTAGTGAGCCCCTATCCTGCAACTACTGAAGCCCATGCACTCTAGAGCCTGTGCTCGGCAACAAGAGAAGCTACCGCAGTGAGAAGGCTGCACACCACAATAGAGAGCAGCCCCTACTCACTGCAGCTAGCGAAAGCCTGCACAGCAACAAAGGCCCAGAGCAACCAAAACTAAATTTAAAATTATTTTAATAAAGAAAGAAGAAGCGAAAGGGCTTGAGAATGTATATGATAAGCAAAGAAAGGACTAGGAAGAGAAACATAGGCTTGGAAAGAGGAGCACGGCTGTGCGAGTTCACAAAGGTCAAAAAGGCAGGATTCGTACCATTGGGGGTGCTCTCTGGTAGTGTCTAATGTATAGGGGATACATGATGCAAAGCTACTGCATTTGGCATGTAATTGTACAGTTTTAGTATCTGATTGAACAGGTGCCAGTTTAAAAAAAAGAATAAGACATGTTTAATATTGGGAAAAATCAAAGTATATTTTAAAACAAAAACAAAAGTCTAATGGAGAAGAGATGGAAAAATGTAAAAAATCAGTGAGGCTACAAAGCCAAGAAAGATTGACATGCAGGAGGAATAGCTCGAGTCCTCGGTCAAAGTGAAAAGAAAGTTAAGTATAGTTGACTCTTGAACTACACAGAAGTTAGGGGTGCCGATGCCACAGACAGTTGAAAATCCCTGTACTGCTCTCTCTACCTCAGAAACAAAGAAATTGAAAAATTTCTCACCCAAGGGAAGGAAGCTGAAACAGTTTAGACAGAATCAGGACTCAACCTCTAATCCTTCTGATTCTACATATTGTGATCTCTAATCAAACACAACCTTTTCCCCACATTTAGTCAATTTAGAAACATAGGAAACAAACTTATGGCTACCAAAAAGTAAAGAGAGGGGTGGGAAAGATAAATTAGAAGTTTGATATTAACATACACACTACTGTATATAAAATAGATAACCAACAGGGACTACCGTATAGCGCAATGAACTATGCTCAATATTTTATAATAACCAAGAATGGAAAAGAATCTGAAAAAGAACATATGGAATGAATCACTGTGCTGTACACATGGAACTAGCACAACATTGCAAATCAACTGTGTGTGTGTGTGTGCTCAGTCATGTCTGACTCTTTGCAACCCCATGGACTATAGCCTGCCAGGCTCCTCTGTCCATGGAATTTTCCAAGCAGGAGTATTGGAACCGGTTGCCGTTTCCTATTCCAGGGAACCTGCTTGACCCTGGGACCAAATCCAAGTCTCTTGCATTTCCTGCATTGGCAGGTGGATTCTTTATTACTGTGCCACCTAGGAAGCCCAAAATCAACTGGTGCACTGGGATGACCCAGAGAGATGATATAGGGAGGGAGGTGGGCGGGGGATTCAGGATTGGGAACTCATGTACACCCGTGGTGGATTCATGTTGATATATGGCAAAACCAATACAGCATTATAAAGTAAAATAATAAAAAATAAAATAAAACAGAAGAAAACCTGTCAAAATTAAAACACAAGTACTATGCTGCTTAGCTGCTAAAGTCATGCCTGACTCTTTTGTGACCCTATGGACTGTAGCCTGCCAGGCTCCTTCCTCTGTCCTTGGAATTTCCCAGGCAAGGACACTGCAGTGGGTTGCCATTTCCTTCTCCAGGGGATCTTCCTGACCCAAGGTTCAGACCCACATCTCCTGCATTGCAGGTGGATTCTTTATCATTGAGTCACCAGGAAAGCCCACGAGTACTATATTTATTGGAAAAAGGAAAAAACCTTTATATATAAATGGACTCATGCAGTTCAAATCCATGTTTTCTAAGGGTCACTTGCAATTTATAAAGAAAGAAAGATACAGAAATATTTTGCTGTGAAGAGGAGGGTGTTCATTGGCTCTAGCTTCTGTGTTAATGCCTAGAGATACAGCAACAAAGGGAGCCAGCACAACCCCTACCCTTCCCAAACCTGTCCACCACGGTTGACTGCAGCACTGAATAGGAGGAGGATTGAGGCACGTTGTTTGAATAGTAGGATAGATATCTGAACTGATGCAAGCAACGTGATGACTAGTTAACAAGGAATAAAGAACAGCCAAATGATAGTTCCTGAACAAATGACAAAGCTCAGAATATAATTGTATTAGACAAAATCTGTGGGGTTACATATTTTCTCCAGTTAATTTTTGATACCCTAGACACAGGAAAATTCAAAAACAGCAAAAGCTAATGAGTAGCATTTCTATGTATTGATTTTTTTTTCTTTTACAGTGCATGTTTTTTTCAATGATAAGCAGAACAATACTTTTTTTTCAAGTGTTTCACAAAAGACAAGTACTAAAACTACTGTTTCCTATGAAATAAATAACTAGCTTAAAAAGTTAATCAATGAGCCAAAACATTTGTACTAGTTATAGGCTTCAAAGTCAAGGAGTCATGGTCTTAGAAGAGTTTGAAAAAGATGAAACTAACATCAGAGGAATGGGAAAGAAATATTAAAGGTCAAATCTTGCATTGTCTAAGCTGGAAAAGAAAGTCAAATTCTACCATTTAAGGAAAATAGCATCAATACTGAGAAATCTCAAAGCATGAAGGTAAGCTATCAGAAAATTTAAATATCATATCTAGCTTTATTGTTAGCAAAGGGCTGGGTTAAATACAGATTTCACTGATCAGTTGATTCTTTTTAAGTAAATAAGCATGAAGCAAAATACCTAGAAGCCTAGTGGATCATAGGTTAGAATAAAATTGAGATTTTAATAACAAAACATGAAGTCCAAGAGAAGCATGCAGCTGAATGAGAATTAAATTTAAGAGTTATGATCACTTGATAACCTGAACAGTGATTAGCGAGAGCTAAAACCTCATAAGGCCAGATTGATAAATGCATAGATTTTATGTTGATATTTTTTAATGGGCTGATGTTTATATTTTCTTAAAAGTTAAGTCTATATCAGTAAAGGTTAACTTGTTAGGATTTTCAGACAGCCAGTGAATAACACTTCCGCTTCTTCTACCCAAGACATGAACCAACTGAGACAAAGGAGTCAGGCAAAATGCTCATCAAAAATGTCAGCCATGTCACTGATGAAGTTTGTAGAACAAGGCTTAGCTTAGGGAAAATATAGTCTTCCTAATAAGGAAGACTCCTAAATTAGGTTTATTTACAAAACCAGTCACAGCAAACTTGGAAATAGCAGGAATCTCTTGAAAGGTCAGGGATGTGGATATCATATATGCCACATGGCCAAGAGAAGTCAGAGCTATGTTCCCTGCGAGCAGCCAGATACCAAAAGATAGGAGGAATAAGGTGAGCCATGTATGCACATCCATCTCCCTCTCCCCACACAGCAAGGGAACCAGGGCAGGCAGAGGTCAAGAGTGATCAATAATGGAGACCCCTTGAGGGGTAAATGGGTAAAGAGGTTCGCCTGTAAAAATACAGAGCTCTATTTTAGAGGGAAAAAGATACTTTACTTTATAAGCTGAGTATTGTCTTTGGAAAGCTGCATATTCAGCCTCAGAAAGACTGACCTCAGAAAGCGAGATATAAAAGTGACAGAAAAGTCTGAGGCGTAAATGGTCTGGATAATTGCCACTTCTCACTGCCTTGTTTTGACACTGGGAGGCAATGAAATGGGTCATACCTGGTTAGACTGTCTTATATTACGAGGGAAAAAAAAAAAAAAACCACTCATGGCTAGGTTCTGCAAAGATGATTTTATCACATCCATAACATGGAGATGAACTCTGGAGAAATGTATTTTATAATCCAATGTTTAATTCTTTATGTAATATCATCCTCTCTCTGTAAACACAGCCAAGCCTAATCCCCAGAAATGCAGTTTTTTAAAAAAGATAACCAAGAATGTCATATCAAATGAGTGCCAGTATTCACAGCATGTGAATCCAAGTTCAAAATTCTTATCTTTCAACAAGTCTGGGAAAATTCTGATGGGTAGCTAGACTATTTTTTAATCTTCTTCAGAATCTTTTCGAGCTTGAGTTCCAAGTATTAAAAAGACACCCAATTAAGTTCCAAAAAAGTCTAAGACTTTGAAAAACCATCATTGTAATGGACATATTTTCATTCCTGTCAGTGATGATCGGTTTGATTATGGCAGGTTTTTGATCTTTGTTATGGTGTTTCCAGGGCCTGACAGGAGATACCTCATTAAATCTTCCCTCATTTCCTCCTGTTTTCCTCTTTTCCTCACTTTGTTTTCTCAAAATAATACCATGTCACTGGCATTTTCTTTGAGAATAAGGTGCTGCTTCATTCTGGTTTTATTAAGAACATTAGTATTATAAATGTCCCTACACTGTACAAAGAACTGTGAACTGTGTATGAAGAAAAAAATCCTACAATCTGACAACTTCCCTCAGGGTGTTTCTGCCAATAAGTGGTATAAAAACAACAGTAAATGTGTAAAATGTGAGGTCTTAATCCATAATGTTAAAATTCATTCACATACATGCAGAATAAGACTCTAACACTACACTGTGTACTTCAAAATATTTGACACTTCTGATAGCCAGCTATTTTAACTAGTTTCAACTTGACGTTTCTCAGAGCTTCAGATTTTGCTAAGTGACTTGAAATCTTGTGAGGTAACAAATTAAAATTAAAAACTTATTTTTAATTATCATTCCCTTCAATATAGTATTGTAAAGTAAAATAAAGTAAAAATAAAATTTTTTTTAAAAAAGATATGTATAACTAAATCATTAAGTAAGCTTCTTTAAATACACTTTAGCAATACTGCTTTTCTATTTGAATCTTCCTCTTTATGACTTAAATTATAAATTGAAGATGAACTCATTTTAAAAGTTAAAGGCTTTCCAGTGTTTCCATTATGAATGTATTTCTTCTTTGATTTCACAATATGAAACTATTTGAAAATAAGCACTTTTCAACATACACTAACTAGATAATTTCTGATAATGGAAATAGGTATAGAATACAAGAGTAACATTCAGAACTCACACTAGATACTTTTCACAAAATAAGTAGGAAAATCCATGATGTTCTCTTCTTATAAAGAAATTACTTTCTTATCTAAGAATTGAGATGGCTAATATGAGGAGCATTATTATTCAAACAATAAGTTTAATAGACTAGCAAAGAAAGGTTGACAATTTTTTGGAGTGCAATATGCGTGATAAAAATCAAAGAAATTATAGAACTATATTATATATATAATTAAACTGAATATAGTCATTTAGTGTCACAGAATGAGAGGAGAGAAAACAGGAAAGTAAAAAGAGACACATATTAATCTTGACACATATTTTTCACTTTAAACTTGTTGAGGAAATAAAGGATTCCATTAAATTCGAAATGTCTTAAAATAATCATATCACTTGTGGGGAAAGACAAAACACTATGTACCAGTTGTCAGGCTCAGAGAGGTAGAAAACATCCATGCCTTTGATCACTGAACTAGGGTGAGGGCAGTGATGATGGAAATTTGAAAACATAGGAACCCAAAGAGACAGAGGAGAATGAATTATCAAATTTTAGCTTTTTGAAGCCAGTTAGCTGAAATTTTCTACGAGCTTCAATAAACTTATCTACAATCTGATCTCATTCTATAAAAAGAGAAAAAAACTCATGTTACCAAAAAAAATGTATTCTATATACATAATTCATGTAGAAAAGCATATATTAGAGGATTAAATGTATAAATATTAAGGTTGATGCAGTTAATGTTTTAGTGACTCGAACTGGTTCTAAAGTAGTCTGCTTGGAAGGCTGCATAGTAACATAGATCTTTTATTAGATCTTTAAAAAGTGAAAGATTGCAATTTAAATGGTATTTTTTGTTTCTAATGGAAATTTCTACCTACTTTTACAGTAATGTAATTAGAAGCTCTGGAGAGAGGTTAATGATATAAACAGTAAGCTTCTATGAATTGTTTTACTAAAACTCAATCAGTTTTTTGGGACTTCCCTGTTAGTTCAGTTGGTAAAGTATCTGCCTGCAACGCAGGAGACTGTGGTTCAATTCCTGGATCCGGAAGATCCACTGGAGAAGGGATAGACTACCCACTCCAATATTCTTGGGCTTCCCTGGTAGCTCAGCTATTAAGTAAAGAATCTGCCTGTAATGCAGGAGACCTGTGTTCGATCCCTGCGTTGGGAAGATCCCCCTTCAAGAAGGGAAAGGCTACCCACTCCAGTATTCTGGCCTGGAGAATTCCATGGACTGTATAGTACCTGGGGTAAAGAGTCAGACATGATTGAGTGAATTTCAGTCAGTCTTTTAAGATTTTGATTAGCCAATTACAGAAAAAGACATACCAAAAGAAATCTTGAAAATCAAATTGATCAGATTATCAACACAAATTGCTGATGATTACGAAAATTTAATGCAAGTAAAGCGAAGTTTCAAATGTCTTAAGACATATATTTTGGAGAAGAATTTCACATTATTGTTCTAAGCCAAATTTTGCTTTTATATTTTAGTGGACAGAAGTCTATAGTGCCCTCAAGGAAGCGTACTAACTTACCAGTAAATTACTTCTGCAAGAGTAAGTAACTGTAACTTCTGTAAGTTGCATCTGCAAAAGGTATTAAATAGTATTTCTTAGCCAATTACTGCTTCTATATTTCATGATTTAAAAAAAAACTAAGTAAATCTTTTGGCGCTGTTGCTTACAGCCTATCTTGCAATAGAGACAGCCATAATTTCTCATTGGTTTGACCTGGCAATTTAATCTATATTATTATTTGAACATTTCCTCTAAGTTAGTTCTTTAGAGACACAATTATTTCCGTTATCTCCTTCCAGTTGATCAAAACATTCCCCTCAGATGACCTAAACTTTCTCAGTCAGGGTGACATAGCTTCAGGCCCACCCTGTGCAGTCATACTGAGAATGACATGTCTGTAACTTTATCACATTCAGTCTGTGGATAAGCATCCCAAAGGATGTCACTTACTACTGTTCAAGATTGAAAGCTTATTTTTAATTTGTTATCCAGCACCAACCATTATTTGTCTAGAAGGCTCTAATCATTACTACTTTCTAAAATTTTTCCTCTCATTGAATTACTAGGATTTTCATCATAGTTTCCAGATGGATTCATTTGCATTTTCAAGAAATAAATCTCACTCTATAATGTATTGCCTGTGTTTATAATATCAAGGTATTTGTATGGCATCAACTCATATTTGCATTTGTAGATTTTTTTATTTTTTTAAAACACAACTGACAACAAATTTTTATCAGTTGAGTATCTCATATAAATGTTCAAACTATATAACTTAAAAGTTTAGAAGAATTTGCATTCTTGATGCTTTGCAGTCTCACCTTAAGTTTGATAGACCTTGGAGGTTTCAAAATTCCATGTTAAATTTTTAATTGGAAACACTAGTATGTTTCTCAGATATTGGGGGAGGAACAAAGAAAGGTCTAATTGTAAAGACTGGCGACAAATATTTCAAAATAATACGTAATATCAGCTTTGTCCCCAGGAAAAGATCAGGAAGTTCCCTTGTATTACTTTATTCCTCTGCTTCCTTTTCCTCTTTGCAGGGTCCTATAGTTTCTGGACCAAGAGATCAGGCTAGTGCTATGCTATTTAGATCATTATCACAGACTGTTATGGTCTACCTACAAACATAACTTTAGTTGATTTATTCATCAGTTATTAAGCACCAACTGAATGCTATGTTATTGTTGTTGTTTAGTCTCTAAGCTGCATCCTACTCTTTGCAACACTATAGACTGTAGCCCATCAGGCTCTTCTGTCCCTGGGATTTCCAAAGCAAGAATACTGAAGTAAGTCGCCATTTCCTTCTCCATGGGATCTTCCCAACCCAGGGATCAAAACCATGGTCTCCCAAAGAGGCAGATTCTGTACCACTGAGTCACCTGTGAAGCAAATGCTGTGTGCAGCATCCTTAATGAATGAATAAGAATATTTTTGCTAAGAAGATGTCAGATTCCCTCTGGTTGTCTCCTACCACCCTAGACATACTAACAGAGTTAGCAATACCCTATCCCTCCCTATATTAAAAAATGTGCTCACCAAGAGAAAAATGACATGATTACTGGCCTTCACTGACTCATTTTCCAAGGAAAGTCTGATATTTAAACCAGTGAATTCGAATGTAAAAGAGATATCTGCAAAATACATAGAGGAACTTAATTCCACCTGATATCAGATCTGAACTTCAAATAGCTGATTTACAATGAATTTTTGGAAACACAGTAACTCATGAGATAGGTACTTTGCCTATAAATATCTCCCAATATCATATATGAACATTATTTTTGCAACCTAACTTGAAGGCTATAGGAATGCCCAAATCATTAAGTGAAGATTAATAAAAATGTCATTAAGTCTGTTTAATATCCTTCTTGGAAGACTGCTGGATAAATATGAAAAGCAGTACTTTAACTGTTCAACTTTTTGTTTACAAAATATTAAAACAGTACATTGGGAGAAAAGGTTTTATTCAGAAGGTAAAGAGTTAAAAATCAGCATGTTATTGCTGAGGTAGACTAGTTTTTACTCCTCTGGTTCTCAGTCATCCATTCTGCACCATCCTTAAGGTTGCTTCTTATCTGATATGCATTCCCAGCCCTGACTAAGGATGTGAACTGTCATTATTTTTAAGCACTTTAGTGCAGTCAAAAATTTTTAGCTTCCCTGAGGCATCATGCTGTATCAACAGTTCAATAAACCTGCCAAATGTTTTACTTATTCTGAAGGAAAAACAGTTTAGAAAATATTAAGCCCTTAATATTTTGTGGACTTATATGAAGTGACTCTCCAGTAGGAATAAATGTCAAAAATAGAATCTTTCCTCACAATGTCAAGCTCAGTCAAATACAGTATTTTAAGCTGCTCGAATGCAGGAATGTTTGTTATTCTTAGTTAGATTATATTTTAGCACGAATGACCTTATTCTAATTTGTTGGTAAAACACAACGGGACTGAAATTAGTCTCAAACATGAATATCAAACAAGAGAAGTAATACATGGCAGATACATCTCTATATCCCAACTGAGGCACAATCACTATAAAGTCTTCTACTGATTTATTTAGAACTACCACTTTATTCATTTTGCTACAAAAAAAGTTATGTAAACCAAGATTACTCAAGGCCACTGAATGTAAACTACGTGTGAAGAGCCGCTGTCTTCGAAGATACACCAAAATATAAATTTAGCAAAAGATGCTTTCTCAAGAATTCTCTCCATTACTTACTTCAGCATGCTAAGGTGACTTAAATTAAGATCTGAGATAAATTCCAAAGTTGGAGTGGGTGTCATTTCTCTAACCTACTTAGGGAAAACATTAACTTATACTAAAAGATTGTCCCTAATACCAACTAAAAACTCTACAATACACTTAAGGTTACTTAGAAACAATGCACAAACAAAATCAGAAGAAAATTATTAGTGTTCAAGGATAATCTTTCTCCTGCCTAGTCTACTTACACATTTAAAGCTACAGTTTGAAACATAGAATTTATGTATTATATATTCATGCATTTATGAAAATTATAAAGGAAAATAAATAGCTTATGATTTACATGCTTGCCTATCTAGAATAGCAAATAAAATTCATTTCAAATTACCATACTGCATTTTAATAAACTATATTGATTATATTTCTTATTCCTTTCAGAGCGATAACAAGGCAGTGAAGAACTACAGGGAAAAATATAGAAGAAAAAGGCATATCAGTGAAGGAAAGGTGGGCACTTCTTCTGTCCTAGAGGGGCCTGATCAGAACACCTAAGCAGGTATCCAGAAGAGGCAGGTGAGAGGCTCAGAAGCTCAGTGGAACTTGTGACTGACTCTGAGCAAATTTCCACAGACTCAGAGGGCTAGATAAACAAAATGTCGAAATTCAAGCTGCAGATTTCAAAATGTGCCATGAACACCAAGAAGCAAAAATAAAATGACTCATTCCTAGGTACACCATGGCAAAATAACTGAAAAGCAAAAACTAAAAGATATCTTTAAAGCCAGAGAAGAAAAATTCATTAACTCCAAAGGAGAGTCAGTCAATCAGACTTATAGCTGACTTCAGAGCAGATAAAGTAGAAGCTAGAGCATGATGAATATGAAAAAATGGTAACTTCAAAGCACTGAAAGGAAGTAAATACAAGTTTCATTTTATACCACAATTAGGCTTTCAAAAATGAAAAGGAAAAAATAAAAGATATTTCAAGCAAAGAAATTCCTATTTTTTTTTTAATCAGTAGTCTACCCCAGATACTTCAGGAAAAAAGAAACATAGTATCAATTGAAACAGTTTTTAGTTGCTAAGTTGTGTCTAACTCTGATAGCTCCATGGACTGTAGCCCTTCAGGCTTCTCTGTTCATGAGATTCCCCAGGCAAAATACTGGAATATATTGCCATTTCCTTCTCCAAAGATTTTCCCAACCCAGCAAACACAGCTATGCAAATGGAATGAAGAATGAAGGAAAAGGTAAAAAGAATATGTGGTTAAATCTCAGTGTTATTTATGAAATGAAATAATAATGATCATATGTTGTGGTATTTTAACATGTATAGATAATTGCAACACGACGCAACACATGAGTTGAACAGGCAATAAATGATGTTAAAGAATTTTAGAACTTTTGCACTTTCAAGGTAAAAGCACCCTTTACATCAGAATTTGGCTAGGTCAAGGAGGTATTTTATAGTGGGACAATAACAATAATAGTCAAAATGCAGCATAAAAATACCAAGCTACTCAGGGAAGAAGAGGAAAATAAAATAACAAAAGATTGTTTACAAGACACATACTTAAAAATAGAATCTTTTATTTTCAATTTTTAAAATGTTTGGACAAATGATAGAGAAAGAATTGTTAAATGGCTTATAATGGATACTAACAATAATGGAAAGAACTGCTAAAATGCAGTACATTAAAATTAAGAACTTCTATTCATTAAAAGACACCATTAAGAGAGAAAAGGCAAACTGCAGAATAGGAAAAGCTATTTGTAAAACCTATCATTCATGAAAGGTTTGTATCTGGAATATTTAAACATTTTATCTACAAGTAAAAAAGATTAGCAAACAAATAAATGGCAAGATAATTCAACAAACACAACACAATACAATATCCATATGACCACTAGAAATGAAAATATGCTCATACTGTATTGTCTGTTATCAATTAAGCATCATCCCTACCCACAATTTAATTTCTCTGCATCACAAATGAGAGACCAACAACTACATTTTCTAGAATCTCCTTTCCCCATGCACCTAGTTTGGCATTTGAGAATAAAAGGCACTTGAATTAGAATTGAAATGTGGATGACAAAGCAAAGCCAGAGGACCAGAAGAGTGAGAGGAGATGGTATGTACAAGACCTGCCTGGGTAGTTCTTACAAACACTTCTAGGCGTATACCCAACCAGATTCCATGCGTATGTGCACCAAAAACATGAATGCTTATAGCAGCACTGTACCTAATATCAGAATAAAGATGACCCATATGTCCATATATATACGGAAATGTATATGTGTATCTGGCGCACAGGCATGTCCAACTCTTTGCTACTGCATGAACTGTAGCCCTGCAGGCTCCTCTGTCCATGAGGTTTTTCAGGAAAGGAAATGAGTGGGTTGCCAATTCTTCTCCAGGGGCTCTTCCTGACCCAGGGATCAAACCTGAATCTCCTGTGTCGACCACAGTGCAGGCCAATTCTTTACCTGCTGAGCCACTGAGGAAGTACCCAAATGCCCATCCACTCTACATACTGATTTATCCATAAAATGGAATTGCAACAGTAAAAATGAATGAACCATAGATGCATGCCCCAACAAGTGGTGAATCCCAAGATAAATGCATTTAAAACCAAGACCACTTCTTTTAACTTCTTTTTTCCTTCTGTCTGATTTAAGTATTTTTTCTGGTATAAAGATGTAATGAAACAGCAACCAAGAGGATCAAATAAGAAACTCAAGGCTCTTTTTTTATTCCTTTGTATTTTTATACTCCACGTCCAATCTCCAAATACTACCCAGTCTAATAAAAATAGGTAAAATATATTAAATATATACTTAAGTGTCCATCTCTATATTAAGAACTGTGTGATAAAATCTCACTTGATCCTGACAATGTTTCTATACGGTTAAGAGCTGTTATTTCCTTTTTCTGATGTGGAAACTGAGGCACAGCAAATTTAAGTAACTTGTCAAATGCAATGGCTAGGAACTCCTGAAGCCAGAATTTAAACTGAACTGTCTGATCTGAGAGACTATGCTGTTAACTACCCCCACTAGGTCTGGAATACTCCTCAAAATCTACATTCCCACTCATCGCCCAATGCAATCTGCCTCCAAAAGCCTTTTACCCCTTGTCTCCCTCACATTGTCTTCCTGTGCTTCCTGAGACTTTTCTCAATATTTTCACTAATTGTTATCTGTCCTATGGAGAAGGCAATGGCACCCCACTCCAGTACTCTTACCTGGAAAATCCCATGGATGGAGGAGCCTAGTGGGCTGCAGTCCATGGGGTCGCTAAGAGTTGGACACGACTGAGAGACTTCACTTTCACTTTTCACTTTCATGCATTAGAAAAGGAAATGGCAACCCACTCCAGTGTTCTTGCCTGGAGAATCCCAGGGACGGAGGAGCCTGATGGGCTGCCATGTATGGGGTCGACAGAGTCGGATACGACTGAAGCGACTTAGCAGCAACTGCAGCAGCAGCAGCATCTGTCCTACTGGTCTCTTCTATTCCTTTAACGGGGGCAGTATTATCAGGAATTAATAAAAAGTGTGGTACTTTGTTCAAGAATTATTTTGATTTGAACTATATCATTTCATCCATTCCGTTTAATTGTATTGGATGTAATAGGTGCTTGGGGAAAAAAAATCAGCTTTAGTAAATATATTTACCAGCATATTTGGCTTTTTAAAAATTGCTTTCTTATTTCTTCCTTGAAGGCTAAAGCACATCAACTGTGTGTCCTACTAGATTTAAAAAATTGACCATTATAATTATACTTTCTTCTTTATGTTTTTAACTCATTTACTTCTGAGAAGACTGGAGAGGGTTGTCACATTAAAAGCAGTTATGCAGTGGGACAGAGACCAGGAGAAAAGACTTTACTCTGCTTCTGCTGCAGCTGGTGCTGAGCATACTCTCAGCAGTGTAGCAGTCTAGACAAATAAAGTGTTGCATCAGTATTCTTTTAGTCCAAGAAGCATGAATGCACCAGGACTTCATGTCACAGACTCCATATTCCAAGGTGGGATTCCTCAGCTTACAGGTATGAATGTGCAATGAAAACACTGCAGTAAAAAGCCCGTAGTGGCCTAACTTACTGTTCTCTTGGGCCAATTGATTCTGCGTGCCTGCAGAAGCAGACCAGAGAATAAACCCTATTTGGCAATATTGCTGAAAAGGCCCTTTACCTTCTGGCCCCTAACCTGTCTCTGGGCACTTCCTCTACCCCACTTGCTGCACTGCCACCTCCTCTTCAGCCTGGAAGATAACAATAACATCTTAATTGGTCTCCCTGTTACCCATCTACAGTAGTTCTCCTTGAGATAGGCAGGTTTATCCTTCAAAAGCATAAACCTCATGCAAAAACACTGTTTTTGCATCAGATATTCTTATGACTTTCTCTCTTACTTCTCTCCAGAGAGGCCTCCCTTAGTTTGCACAGCTAATAAAACATCCCTCATTATTCCCCATGCCCTTGCCCCACACTATTTTACCGTCTAGCACTTATCTCATCCAAGATTATATTATCTAACTGGAGATGTTTTTATAGCCCTCCTTCCTATTTAGAATCTTAGAAAGAACTCTGTTTCTATTCAGTATTTCTATTTAGTAATTCCAAGCCTCTAGGATGGTGCATGCCACAGAAAAGGTACACAATAAAGTGAATGAATGAACAGTAAATGTATGATGACAAAAATGACCCACTTAAAACTGATGCTATCGTCCTTTAGACAAAGAAATTCTAGGTCTTCATGAAGAAGCTTCACCCACTGTGTAAAGTCTGTACACAGCCTTCTTTCTTACAAGAAAGTAGTGGATTGTACTTGTAGATCTTACTTATAGATCCACAGGTACAGACAGAAATATCACTTAATAATAATACATGTTATTATTATCATACCATTCTACTACAAGGCTATACTAGATCACTTACTATTACTTAAGATACTTCAAAATGTTCTGTTCTTACACCTTTCTTCAGAATAAATTCTCTTCCTACAAACTTCTATACTCTTCACCACGTCATGAAATTCTACTCATTCATTAAGATTCACCTCAAGTATTATCTCCTTTGTGAAGGTCCCACCAGAAAAAGTTTATCTTCAATTAGTGATAAATATGATTTTAATAACTGGATACAAAAAAAAAAAACCTGTTACTTTATTTTTGAGTGATATTTAATTTGCTTCAAGTTCACCCTTGGCCAGGCTAGTATTATATTCATTCTTGAACATTAGCACAATCTTCTCAGGGTTGCAAACTAAAGACTTCGAATCTTATAAATAAAGGGAATTTGTGGAAATGTCCTGTAGTCTTCAGAGCATGCTTATCTCTGCCAACATGCCCACCGTCTAAGCTGGATTTTTTCTGGAAGAAGGGCAGTCCTGGGGCTTCCGAGTCAAGCCCAGGCCCAAAATTGCAGTTCTGGTACACTTAGTGTTTGATGTCCCCCACTTGTGTAGGAATCACCCCTCTAATATCTGGCATGTAAGTAGTCCTAGATATCTACTCTGTATAGATCTCCAACTCCAGGAACCCATCACTTCTGCCATTCCCATCCCTTCTCTTAGTCTCAAAGTTTCTTCAGATACTCTGCTTTCACTCAAGTCTGATCCTAAAATCTAATACTTTCCTCTATCCTTTCTTCTCTCTAGGACATTCTAATATATTCTCATTAATTAGGTAAATCAAAGCCAATAGAAAGAAAAAAAAAACACAAAAGGTCCAGGATACCATCTTGAGATTTGAGAGAAACAATAAAAAACAGTATGAACAAAATAAAAATTAACATATCAAGAAATTATCCTTCCTACCTGCACTAAATAAAAGTGAATTGAAAAATAAATTCAGCTACTTATAGATCCACAAACACAGACAGAAATAGTACTTAATAATAATAAATTTTATTATTGTCATACCATTTTACTTCAGTGCAAATATAAGGCAAGTGGGAAGTGCTCATTCCATGGGTAAAGAGTATAATATAGTTATTGAAAGCTGTATTTCCCTATGACTTTGGTATACATCCACAATCATCATCCTTGATAAAGGAATTAGTAAGAAAATCTACAGAAGAAACAAAGAAGCCTATTGGGAGGGGAGTGCCCGAGAACTCACTTACTCAGGAGAATCACAGTTCAGAAAATGTAGTTGCACAATGTGGTCCTGACTTATTTCTACTGCCAGGAAAATCTCCAGGGAAATAACCATGAGGGAAGAAGGAGTCTGGGCTAATGACCAAGGTTCAATATAACAGACAAGCAATTCAGGGCAAAAAGCCAAAGTCAAGAACACACAGAGATGACCCAGTCAGCTGAGAAACAGAAGCTGAACTTGAGAAGAAGAGTGCTGTCATCTTGAGTCCCCAGGACGTTCACATCACTGAAACCCGGGTCAAGGACTCTCTCAATGAGACATCACCAGAACATGAACAAGTATTCATCAAACTCTGAAGGAATAATGATTAGCAATGAGACCGTGCTTTAGCAACCAAAGAAAGGTAACAGCATTTCAGAGTTCAGATATATCCACTTAGCCTACATGAACTTCAGGATACTTGAAATTCAGAAAGAATAAAGGCATGAAGAGAACTGTATAATCAGTTGGAAAAAAAAATTTTTGGTGTGTGATCATACTTCTTTCCCCAAATGGTGAAGCAGATGATACTACTTAGACATGTTCAAATATCTCCAAGTAGACTGAATTTCTTATAGCTCTGGATTGCATTTTTTGTTTGTAATTCCAGTATGAAAAAATGTTCAGTAACAATTGAGAGATGGAATACTTGCATCACCTTATTTGGTCATGCTACCATTCGATGTTAAAGTGTGTCAGTTGCTCCGTTGTGTCCGACTCTTTACAACCCCATGGAATACAGCTGGCTGGGTTCTTCTGTCCATGGAATTCTCCAGGCAGGAATACTGTAGTGGGTTGCCATTCCCTTCTCCAGCGGATCTGCCGGACCCAAGGATCAAACCCAGGTCTCGTGCCTTGCAGGCAGATTCTTTAGTGTTGGAGTCACCAGGGAAGCCAATGTTGAGACTTTTAAAAACCTATTAATTCTAGTAAACGGACCCTAGATGCACTATGAATTTCTCATTCTCCCACCTTTTTAAATTTGACCTTTTTATTTCTAAAATTCTGGTTTGACTGAGCAAAAATAGTAGTATACCTATTTTAGCTTATTCCCCCATCTATCAGTATATCATCTTTAAAACTTACATCACTAGGGTTTTAGGGGATCCTCCCTACCCAGGGATCGCACCCAGGTCTCCCGCATTGTGAGCAGACGCTTTATCCTCTAAGCCACCAGGGAAGCCCCAAGGTATTAATATGTACAACTAATGGGGTTTTCTGCTGACTCTTTAGTAAAAGGTAGAATCTGTGCTTTGCCCAAATTGTGTTGGTAACTAAAGAAAAAACAGGTTGCTTTATCACAGCAAAGAGTCTTCTGTGTTATTCCCCAGTCCAGCTTTCCTCTGTCATGAGTTAGGGTAGATTCTGAGGCTCCATGTCCCCGCAGACAGTGCCCATCCACACACTCCTGGATGCATTCGTTCGTGTTCTGCTTTGACTGAGGTATCATTTATGAGCAGCCTTCTCAGCAAAGTTTCAGTGTCCTCACTGCCTATGACCCACTGCTCTTTGCAGAGAGTGACACAATAGTCAACACCAGTAAGCAGGCTCTTAAGGGGAAATACCTCACCCCCGTGAAACACACAGAAATACCCAGGCGCCATGTGGGAGCTCTACAAATCAAAAAGGAAATTCTTCACAAGTTCTTCTTACCTGTCAATATCTATCATCCAGAGGACCAGAAAAGCCTTAGGCAAGCAACAATTATTCAACACTTTAGACTCAGCAGGCTGGCAGATTCACTGACACCCACCATTGGAAATGATTCCACCCAAATATTTTGTATGTCTTCTTTCCAGGTTACCTGACATAAGTGTTTGTCTCACACCATCTCTCTGCTCAGATAGACACAGAGAGAAAAATGGTCAAAATGTGCACACTACTCTTTGGTAAAACTAAATCTGTTTAAGCACATTTCAAAGGAAGGACTGCCAAAGGCCCAGTGGTTTAGCCTGAGTTAGTTTCAGGAAAATCAAAAAAATGACCCTGGGTTCACCAAATGAGGAAGCGTTAGTTGCTCAGTAGTGTCTGACTCTTTGTGACCCTTGGACTGTAGCCTGCCAGGCTCCTCTGTCCATGGAATTCTCTAGGCAGGAATACTGGAGTGGTTTGTCATTCCCTTCTCCATGGGACCTTCCCAACCCAGGGATCGATCCTGGGTTGCCCACACTGCAGGCAGATTCTTGATGATCTGAGCCACCAGGGAAGCCCTAATTCACTTGCTAAATCCTGAAGTAAAATTTACCAGCATTTTTCCTTCAAGACTTGCAGTTTCCCAATTCCAGTGAATCTGTTGGCCATCATCAAACCCATGTCCACCCAATAATTCAGAAGATATCTGAGCTTATTACATCATCCATAATGTTCTGTCTTTCAAGGGAATAGATTACAATTTTATTAATGTCACCTAATTTATAAATGAATGCACTTGCTTCATCATCTTTTTTACAGGTATAGCTCACATATTCTCACCTTGACTTTTATGTGACTTTCCCCTATGTGCAATGCCATTTCACTTAAAGATGACTTCAGAACAAGACAGCCCATTTTGCTACAACACCAATTCCACATGCAGGCTTTGAGTAGAAGGAATAATTATCTCTTTCTCATATATACTATTTTCATATCAAGGCTTTTTCACTTCCATTAAAAACTATTCTTGATGCTTTCCCCTACAAATACTTTTTCCTCTTCATCACCATTGTTTACTTGACTGATTATTATCCTGCTTTTACCAAGGACTTGAAGACTGAATCATAGTCATCTTCCCCATCCCATAATTTTAGTAATAACCTATGTGCATAATTTTTTCAGTGGTTTAACAGTTCCTTGATCCCCTAAATTCTGATGAGATTTTTTTTATACTTCATTTAAATCATCTTGCCAGAGCCTGCAAACCAAGGGCATTTTTCCTTATCCAAACCATTCTTCTGTTAAATCTTATACTGAAATATTTCCTCTCCAACCATAAATGGGCAAAGGTTAAGACAAAAAGGGACAAGAACACTTCCTTTTCTGGGTGGGATATAGAGATAGGTAGTCAGAAGACATGATATCTAAAATTAGCTTTAAAGAAAAAGTAGGTAAAGTCTGCTCTGGCAGATGTCGAAGGAGATCAAATGAGATGACAGATGATAGTAAGTGAGGAAGAAGGAATTTTATTCAATGCAGATTCATGAATAAATGGGAGGAAATGAGAAAGAAATTGGTCATAGATTAAATATATGATGATTTCTGGGAATGATAAGAAGCGACGGTCAAAGGAGACAGAGTAGGGATCTAATCATATGTCATGCTAAGGATTAACCTTATTTATGAGCAATGCAGCATTGAATAGCATTAAGCAGAAAACTGAAATGACCAGATATTTTGGGTATTAAATAGATTGAATCACGATATTCATGTCTTTCTGCAGTTCTGGAAAATAATGAGTCTTGATAACTTTGATTATTTTATTTTCCTTGGTCTACCTATTCTCTATTTCCTGGATTCCTACCAAACACATTTTAGAAATTGTTTTCGTTTGTGTCTCTTAATTTTTATTTTATATTTTTCACCTCCACATTCCCAAAGAAAGGCAATGCCAAAGAATGCTCAAACTACCACACAATTACACTCAACTCACAGACTAGTTAAGTAATGCTCAAAATTCTCCAGGCCAGGCTTCAGCATTACGTGAACCGTGAACTTCCAGATGTTCAAGCTGGATTTAGAAAAGGCAGAGGAACAAGAGATCAAATTGGCAACATCTGCTGGATCATCAAGAAAGCAAGAGAGCTCCAGAAAAACATCTATTTCTGCTTTATTGACTATGCCAAAGCCTTTGACCGTGTGGATCACAATAAACTGTGAAACATTCTGAAAGAGATGGAAATACCAAACCACCTGATCCGCCTCTTGAGAAACCTGTATACAGGTCAGGAAGCAACAGTTAGAACTGGACATGGAAAAACAGACTGGTTCCAAATAGGAAAAAGAGTACATCAAGGCTGTATATTGTCATCCTGCTTATTTAACTTTTATGCAGAGTACATCATGAGAAACACTCGGCTGGAAGAAGCACAAGCTGGAAACAAGATTGCCGGGAGAAATATCAATAACTCAGATATGCAAATGACACCACCCTTATGGCAGAAAGTGAAGAAGAACTAAAGAGCCTCTTGATGAAACTGAAAGAGGAGAGTGAAACAGTTGGCTTAAAGCTCAACATTCAGAAATCGAAGATCATGGCATCCGGTCCCATTACTGTATGGCAAATAGATGGGGAAACAGTGGCTGACTTTATTTCTGGGGCTTCAAAATCACAGTAGATGGTGACTTCAGTCATGAAATTAAAAGATGCTTGCTCCTTGGAAAGAAAGTTATGACCAACCTAGATAGCATATTAAAAGCAAAGACATTACTTTGCCAACAAAGGTCCATCTAGTCAAGATTATGGTTTTTCCAATAGTCATGTATAGATGTGAGAGCTGGATTATAAAGAAAGCTGAGTGCTGAAGAATTGATGCTTTGAACTATGGTGTTGGAGAAGACTCTTGAGAGTCCCTTGGACTGAAAGGAGATCCAACCATCCATCCTAAAGGAGATCAGTCCTGGGTGTTCATTGGAAGGACTGATGTTGAAGCTGAAACTCCAATACTTTGGCCACCTGATTCGAAGAGCTGATTCATTGGAAAAGACCCTGATGCTGGGAAAATTGAAGGCAGGAGGAGAAAGGGATGACAGAGGATGAGATGGCTGGATGGCATCACCAACTCAATGGACCTGAGTTTGGGTAAACTCTGGGAGTTGGTGATGGATAGGGAGGCCTGGTGTGCTGCAGTTCATGGGGTTGCAAAGAGTCAAACACAACTGAGTGACTGAACTGAGTCCTAACCTCCACATTTCTCTGGGCTGAGGGATTTCCTCAAATATACCTTCGAATTTCTTATTTTTCTCTTTGACTGTATTTAAACTGTTGCGTGATTATTTTTCACTATTACTATTATGTGAATTCTACTACTTCTTTTACTTCCTTAACAATCTAAACAGACTCATTTTGATTTTTCTGCTTTCTTCAGTTTCTAGAGTGTACAATCAGTTCAGTTCAGTCACTCAGTAGTGCCCTACTGTTTGTGACCCTATGGACTGCAGCATACCAGGCTTCCCTGTCCTTCACCAACTCCCGGAACCTGCTCAAAGTCATATCCACTGAGTCAGTAATGCCATCCAACTATCTTATCCTCTGTCATCCCCTTCTCTTCCTGCCTTCAATCTTTCCCATCATCAGGGTCTTTTCCAATGAGTCAGTTCTTTGCATCAGATGGCCAAAGTATTGGAGTTTCAGCCTCAGCACCAGTCCTTCCAATGAATATTCAGGACTGATTTCCTTTAGGATTGACTGGTTTTATCTCCACAGTTCAAAAGCATCAGCTTTCTTTATAGTCCAACTCTCACATCCATACATGACTATAGGAAAAACCATAGCTTTGACTAGATGGACTTTGTTGGCAAAGTAATGTCTCTGCTTTTCAATATGCTATTTAGATTGGTCATAGCTTTTCTTCCAAGGAGCGCCTTTTAATTTCATGGCTGCAGTCACCATCTGCAGTGATTTTGGAGCCCCCCAAAATAAAGTCTCTCATTGTTTCCGTTGTTTCCCCGTCTATTTGCCATGAAGTGATGGGACCAGATGCCATGATCTTAGTTTTAGTACAATCAGTAAACCTTCCATATGGGGAGATGAGGAACACACAGATACAGAGGGCCAACTCTTATATACAATTTTATATAAAGTGCATTGAGCACACATTGATTTGGATGTGCATGAGGGTCCCAAGATCAATCCCTTGAGGATATAACTTTCTTGTCTTGTTTGTTTGTTTTGCTAATTCTTTCTCATGACATTAAACTTCTTTATGATCTTTGTAATTTTTTTCTCTGATCTCATTTTCAAAATATCTTTTGTGTGCTAAGCATGTGCATAGTCCTTCATGATATAAGTAGTTTAGACTTCACTGAGGGGTGATTTGCCTTGTAACTCTCACTAGAGTCTTTTGGAATTACATTTTTACTCTATTTTTCTGTCTTTGAGTATCTTCATCCTAAGAGTTATAGAAGAACTTAAGGCTCATAGCCACAAATGATGCTGATTAGAGACATAAATTATACTTGAATCTCTTACAACCTGTATTAAGAATAGACAACCTTCACTGATGCATTGACCTTAAGAAAGCTATACTTTTGTGGCTCTTAGAGATCAGTCTTAACTCTATCTCCTGTGTAACCTCTTTCTTCTTTATCTTCTAGTTTTCGATCATAAGTTGCATCAGTATAAATACCCAATTTTAAACATACTTGGAATTATAGTTTAAAAAGTTTAGGATCAATGTGCACACATAATGTTTGTTTTATGTGTTAAATTAAAGATTACAGATGCATTTCTAACTGTAATTATCCTTAAAGTATCATCATTGTTGTTTTAAAAAATTCATCTTCAGATTTGATTTTGAAAAAACACCAGATAGTCTTAACCCTTTCTACATGATTCATGACAATTATTTATTCTTGAATATTCTACAGTGAGGCATAAAAATAACTCAGTTATATGTATTTATGTTCATAAAGTAACTTTTATTAGGATATCTTTCAAGGCAGTGACTCAAGGATTAAAAAGAAACTCATTAACTTGTATAGGATTCCATCATATTAAAATTTCAAAAGACATTCTCAGTTGTGCCATATTGTCCAATGTGTTCCCCAAATGAAACAGCTTAGACTTGTACTGGTCTCCATCTGATAGATAGACCTGATAGACTTAATGACAGTCATGTTGATATATTTCTTTTGATTTCACTAGAATTCAACAAACCCTCAATATAAATATTCTACAACTATTCTGCATATGTTAAGTTCTATCCATCTCAAAGAAAGTCTTTAGATATCTAGGTATCAATCAAGAAAGAATACAATAGCCCTATAGTATGTCTCTCTAGGGCTGTTATGACGGATAGATTTTAAAATATTCAAAGAAAACCATAGCTCAGACTCTCATTAGAATTTTATACAATAATATTTTAGCATTCAAAACTGTCCAATAAATCTTTCTCTAAAGCTTAGTCTTCATGTGAATACTCATCTACCTAGGCATCACTTTAGAAATGTATTTTTGCTCCCCTCATAAATCTCACACCTAGTCTATGTAATACTGTATATGAGAGGTAAGCAGATTAAAGACACAATTGAACAACTGATCACTGTTCCTTGCTGTTACACAAATTTCTAACATTAACAAAAGAAATTTTTATTGTGATTATAAATCTCTCAAAAAGGGAAACATTTAAAAAGCAGAATACAAACTAATAAATATTGAAGAAAGGATACAATTAGAAAATCACTATTTGTGACACCCAGTGAAATAATCTAACTAAGCAAGAGTCATCAACGGTTGCTAAAAACATTAGATAAAAGCTGTACAGGATATTCACAGGGTGCAAAAGTATCATGTTACCAGTAATCTGCTAATTACGAAGAGAAGAACCTACCTAGAGAGGGAAGTGACCTGGTGGTCACTATCTTCCAGTGGTTAAATGTAGCATCACTAACAGCTAGGGAGCAGATGACATCAGGTCTCTTCTGATGCGATACAGAAGAAAAACATGCTCTGCCTTAGAAGCATTTCTACATGAAACATTTAAACTGAATTGAATTAGGCCATAGACTTGATTTTCAATATATAATAAACACAGTGAATAGAAGAACCCCATGGGGAAAACTAGGCAAATTCAGGGGGCAAAATGCAGCTGAACTCATTTCTTCAAAAAGCCAGTGTCTTTGGGGAAAGAAAAATTTAGAGGACTGTTCTAGAGTAAAAGAGACTCAATTCTTACATGATAGTATACATGTTAGAATGTCATTCTTTGGGGCTGGTGCATGGGGATGACCCAGAGAGATGTTATGGGGAGGGAGGTGGGAGGGGGGTTCATGTTTGGGAACGCATGTAAGAATTAAAGACATTAAAATTTAAAAAAAGAAAAAAAAATAGAGTAAAAGAGACTAAGGAGGCATAAGCAAACACCTATGTGACCCTTGATTAGAAATTTGGTTTGTTAGAGGAAAGAGGTCTGTGCATGTGCAGAAGCTAAGGGAGTCTCTCTGTGCACCCTGACTCAGCATCTATTGCCGAGCCTGAAGTCACTACATGTCAGACAGTTTGGAAGGCAAGCTGGGTGTGGACAAGAACAAGGAGAATATATAAACTACGAGAATAAACTAGAATCGTATCTTCCTTGCAGTATCTCCCACCTCATGGAAAGCAGAAACTTGCAGTATTTAACCACAGAGCTGCATATGAATTTGCCCAGAGATGGGTAAGCTGAAGTAGGAGCTCCAGTAGGAGCTGGGAAAGGGGCTGGTCTAGATGCTGCCCCACTCTCTCAGTGCAAGCCCCATCAGCAGCAGCATGCCTGCCTCTCTGAATAAGGTTCAGAACATAAAAATTAAAGCTTGTGCTTCATATCTGCTTTCCAAAAATCTCCCACAAAATGCCTTTCTTTTTTTTTTTTTCCTGGAGAAGGAAATAGCAACCCAGTCCAGTATTCCTGCCTGGAGAATCCAATGGACAAAAGAGTCTGGTGGGCTAGAGTCCATGCGGTCACACAGAGTCAGACATGACTTAATGACTAAACAACTATCAGAAACCAAAGTGATGAGAATTCTGGGAAATTAAAATAATACAATACAAAGACATCACAATTCATTTATGTTTGGTACTTACAGAAATTTTCATATCATGCCCCAAATTTTCATATCAAATTTTATTTTATTTTTTTTTCAGGGTTTCTACATCCTGAGGACTTTTTTTTTTAATTTATTTATTTATTTATTTATTTTATTTTTTTTTAGTTTTTTATTTTTAAATTTTAAAATCTTTAATTCTTACATGCATTCCCAAACATGAACCCCCCTCCCACCACATCAAATTTTAAATAAATATCTTATTATCCTTTTACCATGCAGAAGAAATCCTTAAACACTGTTTACAATCTAAATGCAACAATTATGTTTTTAAAATTTGCATTGGCGTGCTGTGGTTCATGGGGTTGCAAAGAGTCGGACACAACTGAGCAACGGCACTGAACTGAACTAAATGTTGATAAAAGGATAAAAACAGTCCTCTGACAAATGAAATTCCAACTTCATTACTGTAAGCTACAATTGTATCTTTCCTATCATAAATAAAAGCTTCAATATAAATATACTGACACAAAAATTTCTTGGAAAAGATTTATACCTACCTGTCAAAGCTAATATTAATAATTAAATAATAACCTTTCTTCTCCCTGATGATATAAATTAGAAACTGCTAATACTGAATATGGATCTTCATTTTAGAAAGACAGACTTAACATCACTTATCCAAAACAGTGAATTTGACCAATCTTCCTTATATGGTCAGTTACAAATCATCTCCTACAAACAAATTAAAATACTCAAATAAATGGCTAAAATAACACAGGCAGTGGCTTGAAAATCAGAGGCTCTACCAGGATGCTCAATCTTACATGCAGGTTCAAATTACCTGGGCGCTACCTCACATGACCACCTGACCCAAAATATCGGGAGGCTGAGCCCTGGCATCTCGCACCAAGTTTGGAGAAGCACACTGGCTTCTGTAATGCCCCGGAAGGGTTAAGAATCACTGAAACCCTGGGTGGGGAGGTGACTAGATAAGACTCAAAAAGGTAAGCACTATAATTAAAGGTAGAAATAAATGGAGTTAGAGATGGAAGAAATTAATTGTAAATAGGTGACTCAGAGAAAATTTTTAGAGAAGAGATAATTTAACTTAGACCTTGAAAAACAGATATACATTCATCAGAGGATTTTGATAGGGAAAGATATTTCTGGAAATAATAGGAGCCTAAGCAAAATATTGTGGGTAGGAAAGTGGAGGCAAGGTTGGAGAAAAGGCAAGGGAATCCTGTCTCTAGGAGAATGGGGAGTGCGATGACAACACAAGAAATCTAGGAGTTTCAAACTTGAGTGGGTACTGTGTTTACTTTTGAAAAAATAAAGTGAAAGTGTTAAGTCACTCAGTCATGTCCAACTCTTTACAACCGCATGGACTATAGCCTGCCAGGCTCCTCTGTCCATGGAATTCTCCAGGCAAGAATACTGGAGTGGATAGCCATTCCCTTCTCCAGGAGATCTTCCTGAATTAAGACTCAAACCAGGGTCTCCATTGCAGATGGATTCTTTCCCATCTGAGCCACCAGGGAAGCCTCTACCAGAAAGCAATCTTTAAAGCGAGAAGAATATTAAGATAAAAGCAGAGGGCTTCCCTAGTTCTCAGTGGTAAAGAATCCACCTGACAATGCAGGGGACACAGGTTCAATCCCTGGCCTAGGAAGATCCCACTTGCTGTGGGACAGCTAAGCCCAGGTGTCACTACTATTAAGCCAGTGCTCTAGAGCCCATGAGCCATAACTACTGAGCCCATGCACTCCAGGCACTGAAACCCACACACCTGGAGCCCATGTTCCCCAACAAGAGAAACTATTGCAACGAGAAGCCGGCACATCACAGAGTAGTCTCCACTCACCACAACCAGGGAAAGCCCACGTGCAACAGCAAAGACCCAGCACAGCAGTAAATAAATAAATGTCTTTAACAAAAACTAAAGCAGAGATTATTTAATGTGTGAAGATAAGCAGAGCCTCTTTATTCTAAAGAATACAGCCTGCTGAATTCAAAGCTAGGGGGATATGGCTAGGCCCACAGGCTGGTTGCTTTATATGTGTATATCCCAGTATAAGTAGAGATAGTGTCACTCTGTAAGTGTGCCAGGACATGAGAAAGTTTTAGAAACACTGATCTACCCTACAACCATTTTGATTGATGTACAGACTGCCTGCTGTTGGATTTCTCATTCTACTAAACCTAAAAATTATATTTGTTTTTGTTGTTTAGTCGTCCAGTCATATCTGACTCTTTGTGACCCTATGGACAGCAAAAAAAAAAAATATATATATATATATGTATATATATATATATGGAGAGAGAGAGGTAAACATTAAAATGTTAGTGAAAAAAACAAATATATTAAGAGAAAATAAAGAAAAAAAAGTCATTCTAACAAAATATACCTCAACTCAGTGAGTTTTTTTAACCTTCCCTTTTTTCCAAGTATGTAACATATTCCCTGGTGATAAAAGTAAAAAGAATAGAAAAGGGTAAATGTTGAAGGGAGCAAATTTAATCAAATATCCTCTTGTCCTTTAGCCAGTCAACTATCCTTCCTGAAGAAGCCAAAATCACTGACTAAGTTTTATTATTTCAGAGAGAGTCTGCATAGAAGCTGTGCAGAAAATAGTTGACATAGCAGGCCTGTGACTGCTCTCCTAAGAGACACTCCTTAGAAGGCTGGCCACTGGCTGGTGCTTGGAAATGACCAGTTCCCAATAAAAACCGGGGGCACTGAATCTCCACTGAGCTTCCCTGGAAGATTATACTCCACACCTGTTACCACAATTTGGAACTGGAGAAAGCAATGTCTCCTCCATGACTTCCTGGTGACAGGGCTCTTGAAAGTTTGCACTAACTTTCCTCCAGAGTTTACATCATGTGCCTTTTTCCCTTTGCTGAATTTGCTTTATATCTTTTGCTGTAATAAATCATGTCCATGAATATGACTATACACTGAGCACTATGAGTCTTCCTCATAAGACACAGAACCTGGCAAGGCCTTGCATAGCCCCACACCTGATACACAAGCATATATGACAGTTTTACACAGTATATACATTGTGCTAAACCTTATCTTTTGAATATACTGTATGTCAGCATTTTTCTGTTCAGGGTATTTAAGCCCTAAATCTCTAAAGGAGATCAGCCATGGGTGTTCTTTGGAAGGAATGATGCTAAAGCTGAAACTCCAGTACTTTGGCCACCTCATGCGAAGAGCTGACTCATTGGAAAAGACTCTGATGCTGGGAGGGATTGGGGGCAGGAGGAAACGGGGATGACAGAGGATGAGATGGCTGGATGGCATCACCAACTCGATGGACGTGAGTTTGAGTGAACTCCGGGAGCTGGTGATGGACAGGGAGGCCTGGCGTGCTGCAATTCATGGGGTTGCAATGAGTCGGACACAACTGAGTGACTGAACTGAACTGAACTGATACTTCTTAATGGCTAATAGTATTAACGTACATGAATGTAGCATAATTTAATTCAGCAGTCCTTTATTAGGGACATTTGGGTTATGTCCAGTTCAGTTCTTTGTATCAATTCTTTGGCACTCAGCTTTCTTTATAGTCCAACTCTCACATTCATACATGACTACTGGAAAAATCATAGCCTTGACTAGATGGACCTTTGTTGGCTAAGTAATATCTCTGCTTTTTAATATGCTTTATAGGTTGGTCATAACTTTTCTTCCAAGGAGTAAGCGTCTTTTAATTTCATGACTGCAGTCACCATCTGCAGTGATTTTGGAACCCAAGAAAATAAAGTCTGCCACTGTTTCCACTATTTTCCGATCTATTTGCCATGAAGTGATGGGACTGGATGCCATGATCTTCGTTTTCTGAATGTTGAGCTTTAAGCCAACTTTTTCACTCTCCTCTTTCACTTTCATTGAGAGATGCTTTAGTTCTTATTTGCTTTCTTCCATAAAGGTGGTGTCATCTGCATATCTGAGATTATTGGTATTTCTCCCAGCAAACTTGATTCCATCTTGTGCTTCATCCAGCCCAGAGTTTCTCATGATGTACTCTGTATATAATTTAAATAAGCAGGGTGACAATATACAGCCTTGACATACTCCTTTTCCTATTTGGAACCAGTCTGTTGTTCCATGTCCAGTTCTAACTGTTGCTTCCTGACCTGCAAACAGATTTCTCAAGAGGCAGGTCAGGTGGTCTGGCATTACCATCTTTTGGAGAATTTTCCACAGTTTATTATGATCCACAGTCAAAGGCTTTGGCATAGTCAATAAAGCAGAAATAGATGTTTTTCTGGAACTCTCTTGCTTTTTCCATGATCCAGTGGATGTTGGCAATTTGATCTCTGATTCCTCTGCCTTTTCTAAAATCAGCTTGAATATCTGGAAGTTCATGGTTCATGTACTACTGAAGCCTGGCTTGGAGAACTTTGAGCATTACTTTACTAACGCGTGAGATGAGTACAATTGTGTGGTAGTTTGGGCATTCTTTGACATTGCCTTTCTTTGGGATTGGAATGAATACTGACCTTTTCCAGTCCTGTGGCCACTGCTGAGTTTTCCAAATTTGCTGGCATATTAAGCGTAGCACTTTCACAGTATCTACTATTAGGATTTGAAATAGCGCAACTGGAATTCCATCACTTCCACTAGCTTTGTTCATAGTGATGCTTCCTAAGGCCCCTTGACTTCACATTCCAGGATGTCTGGCTCTAGGTGAGTTTTCACACTATCATGATTATCTGGGTCATGAAGATCTTTTTTTTCGAATAGTTCTGTGTATTCTTGCCACCTCTTCTTAATGTCATATGCTTCAGTTAGGTCCATACCATTTCTGTCCTTTATTAAGCCCATCTTTGCATCAAACGTTCTCTTGGTATCTCTGATTTTCTTAAAGAGATCTCTAGTCTTTCCCATTCTATTGTTTTCCTCTATTTCTTTGCACTGATCACTGAAGAAGGCTTTCTTATCCCTCCTTGTTATTCTTTGGAACTCTGCATTCAAATGGGTATATCTTTCCTTTTCTCCTTTGCTTTTGGCTTGTCTTCTTTTCACAGCTATTTGTAAGGCCTCCTCGGACAGCCATTTTGCCTTTTTGCATTTCTTTTTCTTGGGGATGGTTTGATCCCTGTCTCCTGTACAATGTCATGAACCTCCATCAATAGTTTATCAGTCACTCTGCCTATCAGACCTAGTCCCTTAAATCTATTTCTCACTTCCACTGTATAATCACAAGGGATTTGATTTAGGTCATACCTGAATATTCTTGTGGTTTTTCCCTACTTTCTTCAATTTAAGTCTGAATTTGGCAATAAAGAGTTCATGATCTGAGCCACAGTCGGCTCCAAGTCTTGTTTTTGCTAAATGTATAGAACTTTTCCATCTTTGGCTACAAAGAATATAATCTATCTGATTTCAATGTTGATCATCTGGTAATGTCCATGTGTACAGTCTTCTCTTGTGTTGTTAGATGAGGGTATTTGCTATGACCAGTGTGCTCTCTTGGCAAAACTCTATTAGCCTTTGCTGAGCTTCTTTCTGTACTCCAAGGCCAAATTTGCCTGCTACTCCAGGTGTTTCTTGACTTCCTACTTTAGCATTCCAGTCCTCTATAATGAAAAGGACATCTTTTTTAGGTGTTAGTTTTAAAAGGTTTTGCAGTTCTTCATAGAGCCATTCAACTTGAGCTTCTTCAGCATTGCTAGTCAGGTCATAGACTTGGATTTCCATGATATTGAAAGTCCAGTCCTTTTCTATTACCAAAACTCTGCAGTGAGAATTGTTGTAAGTGGATCACTTGCTCTTTATGTCAGTAGATGTGTTTCTTGGGGGGAAAAAAGAAAAAACTAAGAGAAGCATTGCCAGGTCAAAGGTGATATATATGATTTCATTCTAAATGCTATTGACAGTTGTATTTCTTATAAACCAGCTCAATTTTGCTTTCATTTTACATTGTACGACAATATATGCTTTCCTTAGAATTTCCCAATACTGTAATTTATTATAAAGTTTAATCCTTTGCTAATCTGGAAAGTAGGAAATGAAGCTGATAAATGTCAGCTTCAACTGATATTACTCATATAAATGAGGCTACACATTTTAAAAATAAAAACCTTTTATATATTTTTTTTGCTTACTAGCTTATGCTTGGTTCTTTTTATCTATTATAGTCCAAGAATTTTTCTCACTGATTTGCAGTTCTTTAAACATTGAGAAAATTAATATCCTTTTGTGATGTGAGCTGCAAATATTTCATCTCAAATTTCTGTTTACTTATTTCTTTGTTTATGGTAAACTTCAGTGGAGAAATATTTTGTGGTTATATAAATTTTCTGACTTGGATTTGTGTCAAATGGGTTTTCCTAAAACCCATAGGCCTTCAGTTCAGTCGCTCAGTCGTGTCCGACTCCTTGCAACCTCATGAATCACAGCACGCCAGGCCTCCCTGTCCGTCACCAACTCCCGGAGTTCACTCAGACTCATGTCCATCAAGTCCGTGATGCCATCCAGCCATCTCATCCTCTGTCGTCTGCTTTTCCTCCTGCCCCCAATCCCTCCCAGCATCAGAGTCTTTTCCAATGAGTCAACTCTTTGCATGAGGTGGCCAAAGTAACAACGTATATAAAACAATTCTAGATTTCTGAATGAAATATAAAATATAAAAGCAAAAATGAAATGTACAAAAGTATATTTAAAAAGGAAAACTATAATTTTTCAAATTCTATTTCAAATAAAATGAGTTGGCAAGTTCACATTACATCTGCTTCACCCATTTCCGATCTAGCATTAATAACATTAACATTACAAATGACACTTTCTAAGGACATTGTATTTCAACAGGTTTGGCACTAGTGCATAAATAAATCTTAATTTCAGTTTCTAGTTGACATCTCAACTGGCTAATATAAATTACTTGAATTCTTTTACAAGTGAATTTAATTTAAAAGCCTGTAAAAGAAGCTGATGGACAGGATACAACAGTGGCCAACCTCTATATTCACTAAATTTTAGACGTGCATATCTGAAATCTCTCAATATTTATTTGACTGTTGCCTTGCAAGAATTATATTTAAGAAAAGAATATTCAGTTCATATACCATCTATTTATTCAATGTATAGCTTATCTCCAGAATATCAAAATTAGAAAACAAATTAAAATATAATAATTTTGCTCTAATAAATTATTTCCTCTCCTTCCCTAATTTATTTCCTTTTTTTCTTCCATCTTTTCCTCCCCTTATCCCCCCCTCCTTTCCTTCTTCTATTACCCATATATCCACCCATTTCTCTATCTATCCATCTTATACCCTTTCTTTCCTTCCTTATATTTAATCAGTTATAATTAATGATGATCAGAGCTAATCTACATGCTGAGTTTATGTTGAGATCTGTGCCAAGTGGCTACACACATTCCAAGTGAAGTGTGTTACTGATGAGGAAATTGAAGCTTGAAACTGTGAAATAATTTGACCAATATCACAAAAGTGAAAGGTTAGGGGCTGAAATTCAGCTGTTTCTAACTCCAGCCCAGCCTCAACCTATGCTTCCTGGCATATATAAGTATAAATATTTAGACCGTATTTCACCTTTCTATTTGTTCTGGTCACATACTTATATAATTCCCCATTCATTACTATATACAAGCAGAAACAAAATAACCTATAGAGTCATAAAAGGGAACATTATCACCACCACCACAAAATACAATTCCTCATGGGAAATGAGCCCTTAACTTATACTATACTCTTCACACAACAGTCATAAGTTAGTGAAATAATTTGGTCACAGGCAAATAATTTGGTGTCTCCCACACCATTATAATAAACAGCCTGGCTGCCTTAGGATTAGATCCTCATTAAAGGTTTTCAAAGTTGGGCTCGCTGGCAACAATTTCCAGGCATGACCACTTGAGCTTATAAAACCAACTCCATTATGTTGAAATTTTTTCTTAAGGACTTACAGTTTAGCACAGAGAACTATGCTCAATATTTCATAGTAACTGATAAGGGAAAAGAATCTGAAATTATATATATATATATATATATATATATAAAAAGAATCAGACACAACTGAGTGACTAACACATAGAATTATGTGTGTGTATGCATATATATATGAATCACTTTGTTATACACCTAAAACTAACACAACACTCTAAATCAACTCCACTTCAATTGACTAAACTAAAGCCTTTGACTTATGTATCACAGCAAAATGAGGAAAATTCTTACAGAGATGGGAATAGCAGACCACCTTACCTGCCTCCTGTGAAACCTGTAGACAGGGCAAGAAGCAACAGTTAGAACCAGACATGAAACAACAGACTGGTTCAAAATTGGGAAAGGAGTACATCAGGGCTGTATATTGTCACCCTGCTTATTTCACTTATATGCAGAGAACATCATGGTAAATGACAGGCTGGATGATTCACAAACTGGAGTTAAGATTGCTGGGAGAAATATCAACAGCCTCAGATGTACAGATGAAACCACCCTAATGGCAGAGCATGAACAGGAACTAAGGAGCCTCTTGATGAGGTTCAAAGAGGAGAGGGAAAAAGCTGGGTTTAAAACTCAGTATTCAAAAAAACAGATCATGGCATCTGGTCCCATCACTTTGTGCCAAATAGATGGGGGAAAAGTGGAAACTGACAGATTTATTTCCTTGGGTTCCAAAATCACTGTGGATGGTGACTGCAGCCAAGAAATTAAAAGATACTTGCTCCTTGGAAGAAAAGCTATGACAAACCTAGACAGTGTATTCACTGTCTAGGAGGGACATTACTTAGCCAATAAAGGTTAGTATAATTGAAGCTATGATTTTTCCGGTAGTCATATATGGACCATAAAGAAGGCTGAAGACCAAAGAACTGATGCTTTTAAATTGTGGCACTGGAAAGACACTTGAGAGTCCCTTGGACAGCAAGGAGATCAAACCAGTCAATCCTAAAGGAAATCAACCCTGAATATTCATTGGAAGAACTGATGCTGAAGCTGAGGTGCCAATACTTTGGCCACCTGATACAAAGAGCCAACTCACTGAAAAAGACCCTGATGCTGGGAAAGACTGAGGGTGAGAGAAGGGGGCAGCAGAGGATGATATGGTTAGATAGCATCACTGACTCAATGGAACATGAATTTGAGCAAACTCTCAGAGACAATGAAGGACAGTGAACCCCTTGTGTGCTGGGGTTACAAAGAGTCAGGCACCACTGAGTGACTGAACAACAACAAATACTTCAATTAGAAAAATAAAATTAAAATATTTTTTCTCTTATGTTCGCTTCTTCACTTAGGAAAAATCCCTCCTTCCTGATCCTATCTCTTCTAACCTTCAGCCCTTATTACTCTAAATTGCTTTTTCTTTTGTCTCTAACCCTGATAAATTAACCAATTTCTTAGCCTGGTGGCTTAGGTGGTAAATAATGTGCTTGCATGGGGGAGACTAGGGTTCAAACCTTGGTCAGGAAGATCCCCTGCAGAAGGAAATAGCTACCTAATCTAGTATTCTTGCCTGGAGAATTCCATGGACCAGAGGAGCCCACAGTACATGGGGTCACAAAGCGTCAAACAAGGCTGAGCAACTAACACTGGCTATAACTAAATGGTTTCCACAACAGTCCTTGCCTCTTTCCCATCAGTTTCTTAATGTCAACCATTTTGCATAACATTTTTGCAAAAATGTGATGCTTCATTGAATTTTTTATTTACCTTATAGAGTGTGAATCCCAAGTTTCTTAAAACAAAGTGTGCCAGGTAATAACTCTCACATTCAGAGCTTATGGAGAAAGGAGATAACATAAAATGATACCCATTATGTGATGGTGGTTTAGTCACTAAGATGTGTCTAACTCTTGCAACCCCATGGACTGTAGCCCACCAGGCTCCTCTGACTATGGGATTTCCCATGCAAGAATACTGGAGTGGGTTGCCATTTCCTTCTCCAGGGGATCTTCCTGACCTAGGAACTAAATCCAGGTCTTCTGCATTGCAGGCAGATTTTTTTTTTTAAGCAACCGAGTTATGATTATCTGTTAGACATTTTATATATATATCACTACAACCTCCCTTATGATCAAGACCTAAAGCTGAAGTTTAGACATTTTAAGTAATGTATCTATCAATATTATTATACAGTTAAAATATGGCTGAACCAGGTTCTGAACCTGTACATTGCTTCAAGTTATTTTCTTTTTATTACACCACCCAGATACACTGCTCCTTTTGTGAAATTCCAAGTACTTTAATTTTTTTATAATCCGCAACTATACAAGCCCTTTGGTCACTTATTTGTATTGATTCTTAGACTCCGAGAAACACAAAAATGCTTTCTTTTTACTGTTCTTTTTTTTCTTACTTGGATTTCCTGGTGGCTCAGGCCATAAAGAGTCTGCCTGCAATGCAGGAGACCGGGGTTCAATCCCTGGGTTGGGAAGATTCCCCTGGAGAAGGAAATGGCAACCCACTCCAGTATTCTTGCCTGGAAAATCCCAGGGATGGAGGAGCCTGGTAGGCTATAGTCTATGGGGTCACAAAGAGTCAGACACAAGTGAGTGACTTCATTTTCTTTCTTTTTTCTTTTTCTTGCTTATCTTTGAAAATAGTATAGGATTTTAAAAATTGATATATTTATTAAAGATTATCTTTCTAATTGATACAGAGTTTTCTTACATATTCCAGATTTATTAGAGGAATTTTTAGCTCCTTACATTTGTAAAAACATGTATACACATACTAGACTTCCCATGTCCTAACTCTGTTTATCAAATGTACCCTCACTTAAGTTTCACTCTGAGTTTTATTAATGAAATGTCTCACTCATTTCCAGTTTTGCTATGTTATTAAACAACTTCACATTCTATAATTGATCCAAATAGGTTCAACAAGCAATGAGCTATGTTGAAATGCCATACTAAAGCAAATTTTGAATATGAAATTATTCCTATTCAAAAATTTGAATATAAATAATCACTGAAATTCTAGTGATCATAATTATTGTGATACTGTTAATTTGAAAAGCAAATATACATTCATTTTAAAATGTTATGATTATTTTAAAATTGATCATAAGATTAGAATCTTGGTGTTCATAAAATTAAAAGTCTTTAATATACAGGTAGATGGACTCATTATCCATATCTTCAAATTTAAGGTCATCATATAGATCCTAGTTAGTACAATTCAGATGCTTAATGCTAGTAACCATAGCATAGACCACTACTTAAGTTGTTAGAAATCAGTATGACTGGTGACTTAACCTGAATGGAAATCTTTTTGTTTGTTTGAGAAGTTGTTCCAGCCTCCTCAATAATACTTGGCATATGTCTATGCCATTACAATAAACTTGACCGTGGATAACATGATTTTTCTTTAAATGACTGCAGCCTTCATTATATTTTTCCCCTTTTAATCCAAAGTACTATCACTGTATGAGTATTTTCTGTTCAGCTTGGTCTTATCCTCTAATAGCTACAGTAATGTGAAACAACAAATTGAATCTTCTAACAAGTACCCTTGATTCATCTCCACACTTTTCATAATTTTTATTTGACTCACTCATCTATAAAATGAATCTTGGACCAAATGATTTTCCAAAATCCTTCCAGCTTGAACTTTCTATGTGCCTCAAATTGATGGAAAAGCAGTGTACTGCCCAAGCATAGAAAACAATTTTCAGGCTCAGATACATATTTCAAAAATTGCAAGTCCAACAGCTACTGCCATAGAATTTTGTCCCTTTTTTTACATTTTACTATCTGAGTAAAAGCACTTCCATATCAAAATGCTACAAATTATAATGCAAATGCCCATTTTACATGTATACAAGTAGGTACAGAGAAGTAAGCTATCAATGTTTTGTGCTATGTTATAGTACAGTCAAGAGTTAAAGTTAAGAAAGCGTAAAAAGAGTTGAAGTTTGCCTCATATTCATCACACATCTGCCTTTCAATCTTCCTTGACAGCTTCCTTTCCTTCCCCTTACCTCAAATCTTCCACTGAAGTAATGTGTCATTTATCACAAGGGAAAATTCCTATGGATGTTTCACGGAATTTCAGGGTTTACAGCTCACTCTTTTACTTACTATATTCTTTAATGTATAATTTGGCAGATGGTAAAAGCAAAGTAATTAAGGAATATAGCTTTATTACTGGTTAAGGATTTGATATTTATCACCAGAAGGTAACTCATAATCTTTGATTCTAAATACCACTGTCTAAAGCCAATCTCTTATTTGTACATTCACAAGATTTTAAGGTGTAATGAATGAAAACAAAAACACAGACTCATAAAATTTTGACATTTGTTCTTAAAACTATTTCTAATTTCTTAAACTGAAAAATTCAACATGAGACTTCTTTGTTTCAAGGCACTTTCAAGACAATTTTAAAAGAAGGAAAGCAGATGAATGACGGAATACTAGAATACTAGAGTGGGTAACTGAGTCAGGAAAATCCTCTGGAGAAGGGCTAGGTTACCCACTCTAGTATTCTTGGGCTTCCCTGATGGCTTAGATGGTAAAGAATCCACCTGCAAAGTGGGATACCTGGGTTCAACCCCCGGGTTGGGAAGATCTGCTGCAGGAGGGCATGGCAACCCACTCCAGTACTCTTGCCTGGATAATCCCATGGACAGAGGAGCCTGTCAAGCTATGGTCCATGGGGTTGCAAAGAGTTGGACATGACCAAGCACCTAAGCACAACAAATAATCCCCTGCACACTGAGCTGTACACATATAAACTGATAGCCTTCCTTTCCCTATCCAAGCCAAATATACAGAATGACTCCCACATGCTGAACAATAGCATCTTCTGTTCCCCTGTCACTCTGTCCTACTAATATGTATGTCAGTCCAGACAGCAAAAGATAGAGGGAAAAGTAGCTTAGGAGGCAATGACACATACAGAGAATAAATCTAACAATTGCCTGGAAGGATGAAATCTTCTGACATGGTGAAATTAAGCACAAACAAGTTGAGGAAACTTAGTAGTTTTAAAAACAAGACATGAATATTTATTTAAAAAACTAGAGAAACTACTTAAAATTTATTTTTGGTCGGTTAATTTAGTTTTGAGTAAGTTGTAAATTCTCCCTTTTTCTACTTGTTCCAGGAGATAGTGAAGGACAGAGAAGACTGGTGTGTTGCAGTCCATGGGGTCACAAAGAGTCAAACACGAACAGGTGACTGAACAACAGCTCGCTCTATAGTGCTTCATGTTTTTAACTAATGTCTCGCACAATGCATTGCACATGGCAGATGTGCCAAGTTGCTGAACTGATTTGTCACTGCAAATACAGAAGAAATATATACAAAAAAACCTTTTATCTATCTCAGTGCAAATTTTCCTATATGAAGACTTACAATTCCCACAGAGATCTTGAAACATAATCAAAAATCTAAAGGGAAAAATATATGAATGGAAAATAGCAGTAAAAAAAAAAGATTTAGTCTAGATTTTTTTTATTTTTAAGTAAAGTTTTGAGTTCAGAAGTAGTTTTAAATTACAGGAGAATCAGTCCTACTTTGCCTCAAGACAGTGGGGGAGAACAGTGGGAAAGAGACAAGGATGAGCAAGGTCTAATCTTTAAATATGTACATTTTCTCATGTATATAGAAGAGTTCCCAAAATATTACAGAGATTTATCTATATCCTTCATCTAGCATCCCCTAGTGTTAGCAGTTTGCATAAACATTGTACAATTATGGAAACCAAGAAATTATTAGTTAACAATTCTGTTAACTATAGAACATACTTGAATTTTGCCTTTTTTTGTAATATTCTTTTCCTGTTTCAGAAACAGGCCAGTGTCTCACACCGCATTTATGTCATACAACCTCATATCTGCAATCTTTAACATTTCCTCCCATCTTCCCTTGTCACTGACTGAGTTGTACTGCAAACGTATTTTGCACAATCTCCTTTGAATTATCTTATTTTTATGGTTAAATTGACTTTATGTATCATGCCAGGGGGTGGCTCATCTTTTTTAACAACTGCCATTATTATATTATTTGCAAGTCTATAGATAGGTACCTTCAATTGTCTATCCTTTCTATAAATATTAAGAATATTGGGTTCAGGTTGGGGGTCATGCGTATACCGATGGCCAATTCATGTTGATGTATATAGCACACACCATCACAATATTTAAAGTAATTATCTTCCAACTAAAATAAATGAATTAATTTAAAATAAAGAATACTACTACATATATTTCTTGGAAAAATATATCTGTAAGACAAATTCCTAAAAGTGGGATTTCTGACTCAGGAAGAATTACTGGATATTTTGATAGGCATTGCTAAATTGCTCCCAAGTTGGTACTAATTTACACTGTCATCAGCAATGCTCTCCCTACCAATTTTTTAGTAATCTATTTTTTCCCTATAATTTGAAATCATGGCTGTTTTTATTTTACATTTTTATTACAGAAATTTGTGTACAGTTCTTGTCTTCCCTAATATATAGTCAACCTACTGGGGACAGAATTTGTGCCTTTCACTGTTTCTGAAATGATGTATTACACATTGGAAGAATTCAGCAAATATTTATTAAATGATTGAATAAATAATGTCAGCATTTGTCAGGGGACGTTAAACTTTAAAGGATCCAGTATGTTGTTTTCTTCCTTTGTGTGCCATTTCTCAAGGACTCTCTTTTCCTTATCAGTTCCTGGAAAACAGGAACAAGCAGAGCTGCACGCAGTTCTCAGGACTGAGATCATGGGATAGAGCACCTGCTTGGATTCCCTTCAGTGACTCCCTTCAGTGACCTTTTAGGACTATCCATTTTGTTGCAACTGGTGGAATTTCATTCTTTTTAATGGCCAAGGAATCATTTTATTGAAGATATATAAGCATGCATTTCTACAAATAAATGCAGTGAAACAAGTCTCTTGTTTCACTCGAGACTTGGATCCCCTGGGTCCTTCTTCTCTTTGACTCTAGTACCCAGGTCCCAGTCTCCAAAGACTGTGACAAGCATTAGACTTTAATTCCAGGTTACTTGCCTCTAGGCTGCTGCTGCTAAGTCGCTTCAGTCGTGTCCAACTCTGTGCGACCCCATAGATGGCAGCCCACCAGGCTCTGCCACCCTGGGGATTCTCCAGGCAAGAACACTGGAGTGGGTTGCCATTTCCTTCTCCAGTGCATGAAATTGAAAAGTGAAAGTGAAGTCACTCAGTCATGTCCAAATCTTAGTGACCCCATGGACTGCAGTCTACCAGGCTCCTCTGTCCATGGGATTTTCCAGGCAAGAGTACTGGAGTGGGGTGCCATTGCCTATAGGCACCAGGTCACAACTGGTGAACTACTATTTCTAAACAATGGCCCAAATATGCAATAAGGAGATATGTACCAGGTAGTCACCAAGCAATCATCAATATCAAGTAATTTTGGCATCAAGGTCTCTGGACTATAGAAATTAAACATAGCTTGCCTTACAGAATTGCTATATTCCAATAGTTAAGAGGCTCAAAATGGAGTCACTTTGCTAAAGCCATATCATGAAACCAAGACTTAATTACAGTTGTAGCTTCTCCTAGGAGTGAAGATTTAGTCTAGTCAGTCTGGAATTACCTGGTCAATCTTAGTGAGGAAATCGTCCCAGTAAATGCCTGACATCCCTTAAAGGAAGGTGACTTTACCACAGCCCACTTTTTCCTCATTACTTCCTCATCCTACCCTCTCTAGAAAAGTCTTTCATTTTGTACAGATCCTCAGGGCTCCCTTCTGTCTGCTAGATGTGATGCTGCCTGATTCATGAGTCATTGAATAAAGCTAATAAGATCTTTAAAATTTACTTAGCTGAATTTTAGTTTTTAACATTATATAGGCAAGACTTTTATTTGGAGGAGGGAGTGGTTAGTCCCAGCACAAGAAATGCATTCTATGTATTTAGCTTGTCAATGAATACAGAAAGAAGATCTAATAAACTTCAGTGAAATTATATTAATAGAAAAGAAAAATGTGTAACTGATGACATTTCTAAATGATTTCGCTCTTACCAATAGTTAAGTGAATTATTCAAGCAGGTGAATTACTGTCTCTTAGAATTCTCTCTTGAGTGACCTACTCTTAGTAAAGAACTGTTTGAGTAAGATTTAATGTTCAGAACCACCTGCTATAGCAGAATTCTTTTTCAGCACAGTCTGTTCACTGCAAAGCTACTACACTGTAAAGGTTGTTTGAAAGGGCAGCAGTTTTCTCTTGGGTGTGTTCTTGGCCCCTTACATCAACTCAATAGTCCCTGAGGGTTGTTGGGCCAAACTTTTTCCTTCGGGCATGGATCAGAATTGTTATGGATGCTTAAGATCTTAAAAATCTCAGAGAAAAGGACTGGAAGAAACTTAATCAAAGGTTACATATTAAATACAGAACTACACATCAGAATTTTAATTTTCCCAGAAAGATTAAGTTTCAGTCCATGACTACAATGATAATATGAGTATCTATAAAAAAGTTATGACAAGAACTGTCAGCTCAAAAAAGAAAGGTATAGATTATTAATAATTTTCCCATGTATTCTGGAAGCTTATCTTAGAATCTTCAAAATTATAACTTTAAATGTCTTCAAATGAGTGTCTACTTTGCAATTAATGTTCTTTTGTTATAGAAAAAAAAAGAAAACTTTCTCAAATTATTCTTTCTCCTAATTATCTTTAAAAAAACAACTGGGAATGGCTCTTAGCAGTAGTTTTGACTTGATAAGGAACTTTTATAATATTTTGGTTTAGCTCTCAAAGGCTTTAATTTAGTTCAATTAAAACAATTTTTGCAAGTCTATCACTTCTATATTATTTTACCCCCTCTTAACAAAGGTTATCTGAGAAAATATGAATAGTTAGAGCAATTAAGCTATTGTGATTAATACATATTTTCCCTTGAATACAGATACCTGAAAAGGAAAGAAGCCTCAGGTATTTAATTTTGATAATTCCACATTTCTGGCACTACATAGTCACAGCCACAGAGATGTCCCTTCAGGGTAAAACCCAAAGTCTCATTATTTCCCTCAAAAGTTATTTTAGCCTGAATGGTTCATATTGAGGCTTCCACATTTTAACTCCACATTGACACTCTAGCCACTGACATTATAATTTAGGCAATGTCTCCTCTACTCCATGCCTGAAATTCATTCAATGATGGAAACTTACATATGAAAAGTATTTTCTTCCTGTCTAAACAAAATCATGAACCTGGAATAAACTAACGGTTTAGTTATTTAGGTTTTAAATATTTGAAAGCTTATAACCACCTCTCGAAGCAGTAAAGCTATTTAAACCTCTAAATATAGTAATGAGCAATAAACACACACAGTTTGATACTTAATAACCCATATATATTCGCAATTAAAGTCATTGCATCATAATGAGTTTTGCCTCATAGTGGGGGAAACTTGTCTAAATACATGTCACTGGCATTTCAGGTTAAAGTCAATTTTGCATGAGAGTGCCACTGTAGACTGGAAACTCTATGGGTACACTTTGCTGTGGAAAATACTGTCATTATTAAATAATCTTCACTCAATTTGAGTTGTAGAGAGTAGGTCAAGAGGCTCCATTGCTTTTGTCCATTTTTTTCGTGTTTGAAGGCTGCCCAGTCAATGTGCCTGGAGCTCAGAAGCTGGAGAGTTCAAGCTAATTTTGAAAAACCTAACAAAGGCTGCAATCTCTCAATCTACAAAAGTGTAGAATACAGATTTCAGCAGACAATTCTATACCTTGGTTTTATACAATTTTACACTCACAGAAATAAGCTCTTTCTCAAGCTAAGTTCCTATAGAGGGGCAAGTATTCATTCCGTCTGAAGCATACCTGATAAAACAGCTTCACGGAGAAAGAGGTCACCCCTTGACCAAACCTACTGCTGCTGCTGCTGCTAAGTCGCTTCAGTCGTATCTGACTCTGCAACCGCATAGACAGCAGCCCACTAGGCTCCTCTGTCCCTGGGATTCTCCAGGCAAGAATACTGGAGTAGGTTGCCATTTCCTTCTCCAATGCATGAAAGTGAAATGTGAAAGTGAAGTCGTTCAGTCGTGCCTGACTCTTTAGCAACCCCATGGACTGCAGCCCACCAGGCTCCTTTGTCCATGGGATTTTCCAGGCAATGACCAAACCTAGACAGCATATTAAAAAGCAGAGACGTTACTTTGCCGACAAAGGTCTGTATAGTCAAAGCTATGGCTTTTTCAGTAGTCATGTATGGATGTGAGAACTGGACAATAAAAACATCTGTGCATCGAAGAGTTGATGACTTTGAACTGTGGTGCTGGAGAAGACTCTCGAGAGTCCCTTCGACTGCAAGGAGATCCAACCAGTCGATCCTAAGGGAAATCAACCCTGAATATTCATTGGAAGGGCTGATGCTGAAGATGAAGCTCCAATACTTTGGCCACCTGATGTGAAGAGCTAACTCTTTGGAAAAGACCCTGATGCTGGGAAAGATTGAAGGCGGGAGAAGGCGACGGCAGAGGGTGAGATGGCTGGATGGCATCACCAACTCAATGGACATGAGTCTGAGCAAACTCTGGGAGATGGTGAGGGACAGGGAAACCTGACTCCTACAGTCCATGGCATGGTAAAGAATCAGACAAGACTGAGCAACTGAACAACAACAATCCCTTAACCACCAGTTAACATATGAACCCTCAGGGTGAAGAACAGCAAACCCACACACTGTAAAGGAAGCTCCTCTAAGGACAGAGACTGTCTGCTGAAAGTAGACCAATTCCATGTGCTCCCACTTACTGCCTCACCTAGAGCCTGATACAGAAACACACTATCATATCCCTGGTCATATGATACAGAGACACATTATCATGTCCCTAGTCATGTGTGCTGCCAACGGTCTTCCCTACTCAACTCCTAGCAGAACAACACAAGAGGTCCAAGTGCTGCCCATGTAACAGAGGGCTTGAGGTGACTGAATGGGAAAACTCTGAGATATTTCAGCGATGGAAGATACTTGATGATTTTACAAAAGAAGAAGCAAAGCCTCTATGTTTCTCCCTACAGAGAAACTATTGTCAACTCCAGACCTTCTAGAAAGTTCTTGAGAAAGAAACACTTAGGAATTCTGACAGAGCATCCTTTTTGGAATAGACATTCTATAAACACCTCTAAAAGACACAAAGAGAAATAACACATGGTTTTGCTTTCAAGATCATAACCTAAAACACAATTTCACAAATATCCATAGAGAAATGGACAGAGGAGAATATTAAGCCAGTTTTTCACTAAAGTCTATAGACTATTTGAACTTTGCCCAAAAAAAGACTTTTCATCTTCTGATCCTGAAACTTCCCAGCAGGAATATTAAAATATGATTTAAAATTAAAATTAAACAGTATTATAAATAAGTTACCCTATACTTGTCTTATATACATGTACATGTATATAAAACAAGTTTGAAGCTGTATACTTCTCAAGTATATGTCCTTATTAGAGAGCTCAATCTTCATAAAAGCTGTCAGTGTTCTCCCCTACTTCACTGACTCTTCAAGCTCACTTCTGGGCACTGATTCATTGACACTGAACAGCTGCTCTCCAGACACTTGTCATGGAAGATCACCCTGGCCCACTGCAGCAAAACTAAGCCAAACTTGTCCAAGAGAAATAAAAACAAATGTCTGGGAGAATTTGCAATAGTTTTAACTCATTTAAGTTACAGAACCCTCCTTTTCATTCCTTAAAAGAAACAGAGATATCTCACAGAAGCCAACATCAGGGATGAAATCAGGCCTCAGAGGTGGATTCATATCTGTATCTTAAATGTGTTTTCCTCTGAATACCTGATCTATGGCTCCCTCTATCTACTGGCCAACTTTTGCTACTTGAGTTCATAAGTCTGGCTGAAGATGTCTGCATGCTAAGTCACTTCAGTCATGTCCAAGTCTTTGCGACCCCAGGCTCCTTTGTCCATGGGATTTCCCAGGCAAGAGTACTAGAGTGGGTTGTCATGCCCTCCTCCAGGGGATCCTCCTGACAATCTTGGCTATACATGAGTTTATTTTATAATTTCAGCCTCAAAAAAAGAAACTATCACTATCACCTCCCTCTCCCTCTACCGTGCTAACTCCCCCTATCCCAATTACAATTAACAAGGGAAAGAACTATGATTACTCAAGTGGTAGCATGACTTATGATGAACTAATAAATCATGGGCAAAGAATAGGGTCTAGAGTAAATACCAGCTTAGTCCATCTTGGAGCAGATTCCTATGCTTGATTCAGCTGGAAGGTTAGAACTATGCTTTATAAAATTGCTGCTCAGTTCAGTTCAGTCACTCAGGCATGTCCAACTTTTCTGACCCCATGGACTGCAGCACACCAGACTTCCCTGTCCATCACCAACCCCCAGAGCTTACTCAAACTAACGACCATGGAGTCGGTGATACCATCCAACCATCTCATCCTCTGTCGTCCCCTTCTCCTCCCACCTTCAATCTATCCCAGCATCAGGGTCTTTTCAAATGAGTCAGTTCTTTGCATCAGGTGACCAACTCAGATAATGGAGTTTCAACTTCAGCATGAGTCCTTCCAATGAATATTCAGGGTTGATTTCCTTTAGGATTGACTGGTTGGATCTCCTTGCAGTCCAAGGGACTCTCAAGAGTCTTCTGCAACACCATAGTTCAAAAGCAGCAGTTCTTCAGTGTTCAGCTTTCTTTATAGTCCAGCTGTCACATCCATACATGACTACTGGAAAAATCACAACTTTGACTAGATAGACTTTGTTGGGAAAGCAATGTCTCTGCCTTTTAATATGCTTTCTAGGTTGGTCATAGCTTTTATTCCAAAGAGCAAGCATCTTTTAATTTCATGGCTGCAGTCACCATCTGCAGTGATTTTGGAACCCAAAATAATAAAGTCGTTCACTGTTTCCATTGTTTCCCCATCTATTTGCCATGAAGTGATGGGACTGGATGCCATAATCTTAGTTTTTTGAACGTTGAGTTTTAAGCCAACTCTTTCACTCTCCTCTTTCACTTTCACCAAGAGGCTCTTTAGTTCTTCTTCACTTTCTGTCATGAAGGTGGTGTCATCTGCCTCTCAGAGGTTAATGATATTTCCCCTGGCAGTCTTGATTCCAGCTTGTACTTCATCCAGCCCAGTATTGCGCATGATGTACTCTGCATATAAGTTAAATATGCAGGGTGACAATATACAGCCTTGACGTACTCCTTTCCCGATTTGGAACCAGTCTGTTTTTCCACGTCCAGTTCTAATTGTTGCTTCCTGACCTGCATTTCTCAGGAGGCAGGTCACGTTGTCTGGTATTCCCATCTCTTTAAGAATTTATAGCACACATCATTGCTGCTATAAGCATAGTCTCTTTAAAGCACACGTTACTGCTGCTATAAACTTACTCTTATGTAAATTACAGGGGAAAAAAAGGGTGTGGGTGGGTGAGAACTGGGAAGGCAACACATTGGACCCCATAGTAGACATTTAGGGATTCCATTTCTATAGAAACTCTAAAATGTAATGCTTAATACTTGATAACATCAGCAGTAACTGCCCTAAGAATCAGCTTGGTTGAGGCCTTTAGCAGATCAGAAGAGTCTATACAAAGACACCCGCAAGGCGTTCACTATGAGGATGTTGTTTAGGATCTTATTTATTATTTCATGGAGATATATAAGAAACTCATTACAGATCTCCATATTGAGACAAATATATTTTTGTTTTATGGATCCCGGGTTGTGTAACAAAACATGTTCTCTTCACATTTGCTTCTGGATATTCAGAAGTACTAAGTGTATTTTTAGATGTCTTTTATATTTTATCCCCCTATCTTGATTCATCTTTTTTTTTTAAAAAAAAGAAACATTATTTTTGCCTGTGATCCCTCAATTATTTTAAATCTTTTTCTTTGTGATTTTATGTACCCCTTCTATCTTACTGAATTGATTCTGGAATTTAAAAAAGTCTCGAGTTTAGAAAAAACTTATTTTCATATTCAGGTCTGTATCTCAGAAAAAATAACTTTTAAATGGAATTTTTTTAAAATTTGGCAAATTTTTAATGGCAAAACTGAATGTTTTTTGATACTATAAAATGCAGAAAATTTCCCAGGGCTTGCTCAGCAAGTTTCAAGTTATTTTTCTGTTTTGGCACTCCTAGTTAGAAATCTTCCTCTTCCTTCTATTTACTCATGCTCTGTTGTAATTATTGCTTCTTGGTCCCATAAGTCTTCAAGTTTCCTTCCAAAAGTAAAGATAACATTTTTAAAAATTCTCACATGGTTAGAAATTTCAAAACATATACCCAAAAGGTACAAAATGAAGAGTAATGCTGTGTTTCAAGCAGCTTTTCATGTGTCAAGAAAAGAATATCTGCCTGTGTTTCACTCCACAGGGAGACAGGCATATACGTGACCCTCCTCTGAAGTACTGACTCTATACAAACTCAGAATCTCTTTTACTCCACTTGCTATTGAAACACAAGTCATTCAGGTAAGTTTTCAGCATAGCCTGGATAGCCAGATTAGAAAGTCATCTATCTAGAAGTGCTGCCTTTATCAGAAGCAGTGCAGTTAACTTGTCCGTCTCAGCTCTTAAAAGAGCTCTTTCTGTCTTTAACCCAGGAAAGGTGCTAGAGGCCCAGCCCTTCGGCATCTCTAATTCAGTTATGGCCTCACATCTAAGCCTTCTGGCGTCTCATGGTCAAGTGCCTCGTAACTAGAAAACATCCTATCACAACTGGATAAATCATTTGCTTTCTAGCCAATATCTATATATGTTTGACCTGTTAGAACCCACAAAAAAGGCTAAAATAGTGATGTATTCACAATTGAACTAATTAAATAAGCATGTTCTTTTGAACATTCTTTCAACTATACCTGTGTCTCTTGACTTCTTCCCCCTCAACCTTTATTTCCCAGAAACATACTAATTCTTGCAACTCCACTCTGTGGAGGGTGATGTCATCTGTAGGTGGGGTGACTCCAAGGAAGGAGGCTGGAGTTGGGATGCCAACCACCAGGAATCTTGTAACTCAGAAAACTTCCAAAGCTCTTACATCCCAGACGTTCCAGCATCCTTTGGGTTCAGTAGGCTTGGCTTGGCTGCAGGAGGACCTCCCCACACCCTCAGAGCTGGAGATTCTCCCAGTCCTTCAGTAGATGGCTCATTGCCAGGCACATCTTCCTAGCACCCTCAAATCCAAGACACTTCAGCCCTGGGATTCAAGTCTGCTCAGGTTCCAGGGATGTGACACCAGCCTAGGTCACCATGTCTGAGTGGACTTGAGTCAGCATTTTCTTTTCTTTTTTTCCTATTGTATCATTTGAATTGGGGGCATATATGTGATTTACAATGTTGTGGATCTTTTTCCCCAATAGACAGCAGTTTTATTCACTTATTAGAGAAGGAAATGGCAACCCACTCCAGTATTCTTGCCTGGAGAATTCCACGGACAGAGGAGCCTGGCAGGCTGCAGTCCACGGGGTCGCAAAGAGTTGAACACAAATAAGCAACTTTCACTTCAACTACACTTAAATCCTCTCTTTTTAGAAATCTTCAGTGATGATACTTCAGATTGCTAGCAGGGGGGTACCAAGAGTTATCATTTACTGAAGTAAAAATGACTGACCTTTGACAGCAACTCACTGCTAGCCTTTAAAATACCAATCACATATTTTTACTCCATTCTCTCTCTAAACATGTTAAGCACCAAGCATTGCATTTGTAAAAGTTAACAAGACACATTTTCCTGATCCTTGAGCAGCCTGGAGCCCAGCACAGGAGACAGAAATGTAAAGAATTAAGTTCTGACTTAATGTGTATGAGGGAAAAAGCTGAAGCTGAAGCGATGACGAAATGCTCTTAGAGAATGTTAATAGGACAAAGGAACCAATTTGGGATAAATTTTAAAGATAATACTGTCCTTTGAGCTGAATTTTAAGATGGGTGATTAGAGGTTTGGAAAGAAAGGATGTCACAGCAGGTGCCTCAGACACAATCTGGTTAAAGAGCCACAGCAGGGCTTCTCAACTTGAGCACTCCTGGCACTTAGGGCTGAATAATTCTTTGTTGTGGAAGGTTTCCCTGTGCATTTTGGCATGTACCTGGCCTCTACTCACTACACATCTGTAGCAACTCCCACAAATGAAGTTATGACAAATAAAAATGCCTCCAAACATCACTAAATATTCCCTGAGATTGAAAGCAAAACTGACCCTAGTTGAGAACAACTGACCTACAGGAATTAAATCATCAAATATGGGCAGGGGCTGGTTAATGGTGACTGGGAGGGAGACTGGTGCCAGACTGAAGGGTCTTATGTTGTTGCTGTTTAGTCGCTATGCCATGTCTGACTCTTTTGCAGCCCCATGGACTGTAGCCTGCCAGGTTTCTCTGTCTGTGGGATTTCTCCGGCAAGAATACTAGAATGGGTTGCCATTTCCTTTCCTAGGGGATCTTCCCAATCCAGGGATCAATCTCAAATCTTCTACATTGGCAGGCAGATTCTTTAACACTGAGACCCCAGGGGAGCCCAAAAGGTCTTAGACACCATGCTAAAATTATGTTGAATGATTTGGGACATTTAAACAGAGTCCTACATTTCATTCATACTAATTTGTACTGTCTCTCCAAATAAACCCTGAATACTTAGACTTTATAAGCAGTTTATGCTGCATATATCAGAGATATTAATCAATTCCTAAGCATACCCTGAAAAAGGCTACTTCTTGTTTCCAGTACGTATTTGACTGTGCAATTTCTCCTCCAAATGCAGTTTAACCCTATTTTTAGGAATTTCTTAGGTGTCACCATTGACATCACTCCATTCTGTTGCCTCAAAGCAAGAATGGCACTCAACAGCATTTTTAAAATAAATCACTGAATGGATACATGCACAGGTGTATTATATATTTAAGTGAAGGAAGGGGAGAAATTAAGTAAAAGAGGGAAAAGAAGGATGCTAATGGCAGAAGGAGGAAATCTTTCAACACAATATTAAGCACACAGCTCTTGTGTAGTGAGAAAACTGGCTCTAAACAAAACTAAGCAAAGACATCCTTTTTGGAAAAGAAATAAAAGATATTTCCCAAAGGAGACTATTAAAGTTATTAACACTTGCTAGGCCATGAAAGGGCTGATATACTGCTGAAAAGTCAGTCTCACTGTTGTATAGTTAAATCTTGTATTCAATTCTCAAAAATGACTAACAAAAAAGCAACGCTAAATTGAGAACAGCTAGCTATGATTTTAAGGCAAAGGGCAACTTGTGCATAAGTTTGAAAGACCTAAAATCATGCATCTGGGATGGGATCACACTTATGTGCTTTTGAGGCCATCGTTCAAGCCAGAGCTTTGAGAGTCTGGCACCATGAAGTAGCTGCCCGATAAGGATCAGGGCATAGAAAGTACAGTGCAAACTAGTTTCCTGAATTTTAAAGGCAGGTTCGCCATGCACATCAGGGTGTAAAGGGAAGACACTGGTGCCACAGAGACACAGCTCAAGCGAGACTTTCTTTTTGTAAGTACGGTTTGCAACAATTTGATGCTGAATGCCTCTGCTCACCTCAGGAGATTTTGCAAGAAAAAAGAGAGAAACGAGAAGAGACATCTCTGGAGATAATTTTTCAAAAAGTTATCTTGTGGCCTTCAGTAACTCAGCATGTTGTGCTGAAAAAAGACTTTTTGAATCCTTTGATTCTAGTGAAAGGATGCTCTCACTTCCTATTTTCTCAGAGAGGTACATAAGGAAATTATGAAGTTGAGAACTGTATATAGTACAATGTGTTATATATATATATGTATATATACATATATATAGTTATATTTAGTTTCACAAATAACTATATGTTATATATAGTTTCACAGAGGTTTTGTGCAGTTACTGTGCTTCTTGATTAATCTCTTTGCCCAATTTTTTTATTGTGGTAACATATATTTACCATCTTAACCACTGGTTCAATGATGTTAAATAATTAAATACTGATATTAAATGATAACCAGTGGTTCAATGATATTAAATACAGCCACAGTGATGTGAAACTATCACCACTATCCATCTCTAGAACTCTTTGTCTTGTAAAACTGAAACTCTACACCCATTAAACAATAACTCTCTATACCCTTCTCTCTCCAAATCCTAAGAATCACAATCTAATTTCAGTCTCTATATATTTGACTAATTGAAGCAACTCTTACAAGTGAAATTATACAGTTTTTGTCTTTTTGTGACTAGATTTTTTTTCACTTAGCATCATGTCTCCAAAGTTTATCCATACTGTAGTATATCTCAGAATTCTCTTCCTTTTAAAGGCTGAGTAATATTCCATTGTACAAATATACCCCCCTTTCCCCAGCATCATTGGTTGAAAATACTGTCCTCTCCCCCTTGAACAGCCTGTATATCTCTGTCACAAATCATTTGGCCATATATGTAAGGATTTATTTCTGGCATGCTATGCTATTCAATTTTCTATTTCTATCTTTATTGCCAGTACATATTGTTTCAGTTACTGCAGTTTTGTAGTAAGTTTTAAAATTAGAAAGTGTGAGTCCTCTAGCTTTGTTCATTTTCAAGATTATTTTGGCTATTTGAGGGATTCTATGTGAATTTTATGATGGGTTTTTCTATTTCTGAAAAACAAAAAGTCATTGGGATTTTGATAGCGATTGCACTGAAACTGTAAACCTGCTTGTATACCTGCCTTTAGTCACTACTACTGAAGGCAGTACTGACAGCTTAAAAATATTCTTTCATTCCATCAACATGAGATGTGCTCCCATTTACTTACATCTTTAATTTCTTTCAACAATGCTTGGTAGTTTTCATTTCACCTAATTGGTAATCCTAATGCCAAAGTATTTTAACCTGTTTTAATGCTGCTGCTGCTGCTGCTGCTAAGTAGCTTCAGTCGTGTCTGACTCTTTGTGATCCCATGGACCGCAGCCTACCAGGCTCCTCCATCCATGGGATTCTCCAGGCAAGAGTACTGGAATGGGTTGCCATTTCCTGCTCCAAATTTAATGCTAGGATAAATACATAGAATTTTTTAAATTTCCGTTTTCATATTGTTCTGTTGATTTATATAAGGGCAACTGATTTGCACGTTGACTTCATATACTATATCTTTCTGTGAGTTTAACGGAGAAGGAAATGGCAATCCACTCTAGTATTCTTGCCTAGAGAATCCTTCTCTGATGGGAAATTTGCTTATACTTTTACGGAGAATCCCTTATATGTGACACGTTACTTCTCTCCTGCTACTTTCAAGATCCTCTCATTATTTTGTCTTTCGAAAGTCTGATTATAATGTGTCTTGTGAGTCTCTGGGTTCATCTTACTTGGAGTTCACTGACCTTCTTGGATGCTTACATTCATATCTTTCAACAAATTTCGGAAGTCCTCAGTTATTGTTCCAATATTTCCTCTGTCCCTCCCCCTGTATCTTCTTCTTCTAGGACTCCCACAATGTGTATTATTGTTCCATTTGATGGTGTTCCGAAGGTCCCTTGCTCAGTTGCTAAGTTGTTTCTGACTCTTTGCCTCCCCATGGACTGTAGCACACCAGACTCCTCTGTCCTCCACTACTTCCAGCGGTTTTCTCAACTTCATGTTCCACTGAATCACTGGAACTAACCATCTCATCCTCTGTCACCCCCTTCTCCTGCCTTCAGTCTTTCCCAGCATCAGGGTCTTTTCCAGCGAGTCAGCTCTTGCCATCAGGTAGCCAAAGTATTGGAACTTCAGCTTCAGCATCAGTTCTTCCAGTGAATATTCAGGGTAGATTTCCTTTAGGATTGACTGGTTGGATCTCCTTGCTGTCCAAGGGACTCTCAAGAGTCTTCTCCAGCACCACAATTTGAAAGCATGAATTCTTCAACACTCAGCCTTCTTTATGGTTCAACTTTTACATCGGTACATGACTACTGGAAAAACCAAAACTTTGACTACATGGACCTTTGTTAGTAAAGTAAGATATCTATGCTTTTTAATATGCTGTCTAGGTTTCTCATAACTTTACCTCTAAGGAGCAAAAATCTTTTAATTTCATGGCTGAAGTTACCATCCACAGTGATTTTGGAGTCCAAGAAAACAAAGTCTATCACTACTTCCACTTTTCCCTCATCTGTTTGCCATGAAGTGAAGGGACCAGATGCCATGATCTTAGCTTTTTGAATGTTGAATTTCAAGCCAGCCTTTTCACTCTTTTCTTTCACCATCAAGGGGTTCTTTAGTTCCTCTTCACTTTCTACCATTAGAGTGGTATAATCTGCATATAAGGTTGTTGATATTTCTCCTGGCAATCTTGATTCCAGCTTATGTACATTCAGTTCAGTTCAGTTGCTCAGTCGTGTCCAACTCTTTACGACCCCATGAATTGCAGTACGCCAGGCCTCCCTGTCCATCACCAACTCCCGGAGTTCACTCAGACTCACGTCTATCGAGTCAGTGATGCCATCCAGCCATCTCATCCTCTGTCGTCCCCTTCTCCTCCTGCCCCCAATCCCTCCCAGCATCAGGGTCTTTTCCAATGAGTCAACTCTTCGCATGAGGTGGCCAAAGTACTGGAGTTTCAGCTTTAACATCATTCCTTCCAAAGAAATCCCAGGGCTGATCTCCTTCAGAATGGGCTGGTTGGATCTCCTTGCAGTCCAAGGGACTCTCAAGAGTTTTCTCCAACACCACAGTTCAAACGCATCAATTCTTTGCCGCTCAGCCTTCTTCACAGTCCAACTCTCACATCCATACATGACCACAGGAAAAACCATAGCCTTGACTAGATGGACCTTAGTCGGCAAAGTAATATCTCTGCTTCTGAATATGCTGTCTAGGTTGGACATAACTTTTCTTCCAAGGAGTAAGTGTCTTTTAATTTCATGGCTGCAGTCACCATCTGCAGTGATATATACATTAGGCTTTCTTCAATACTATTTTTTCTGCTCCTCATTAATTTTTTTGTCCTATTTTCAAGTTTGAAGATTTTTTTTCCTTTTGTCTACTCAAAACTGGCTGAATTTCTCTAGTGATCTTTTTACTTCATCTCAATTATTGTAACTTCAGCTCCAGAATTTTATTCTTTTTTTTTTTTAGGTTTTCTATCTCTCTACTGTTATTTCCATTTCATTCCCATATAGTTCTCTTCACTTTTTTTCATATCTTCCTTTAGTTATTTGAGTATCTTTAAAACAATTGTTTTTAAAACTTCATAGATCTACCATTAGGTCTTTTCAGCAAGTTTGTTGGTTTTGTTTCCTTTGGATAGATTTGACTTTCTCATTTCTGTGAATGCCTTTTGATATATATTTTTACTGAAAACTAGACATCTGAACCTAACAATATGGTGAAGACCAGATTCAGATTTGCTGTTTTTGTCATAGTTTCTTTGTTTGTTTGGGTTTTTTGATTGTTATAGAAGATTGTCTCTGTGTCAAAGATAAGCCTAAAGTATAAATTTAAGGTTTTCTTAGGTCTTTTTTTGAGCTGGCAACTTCCCCTTGGTATGTGCTGTCACTTAATTTTACTTATAATTGCTTTGGCACGGTTGCCTTTGAAAGTCTGATTTTTTAATGTTTGCCTCTCCAATGGGGAAAAGGGGGAAAATAAGTGGAGAAAAGAGTCTCAGGCCTTGAAATCCCTCTGGAAGTCACTTCAGCCAGATAAGGAGGGGCTTGCAATGTTGTGAGGAGCTACAAAACAAATGGCTGCTTGCCTCTTTGTCTGCATGTCTGTGGTCAAAGCATCAACTGGCGATACACACAGATTCCTGATATTTGAAGGACAACATCCATTTTTTCCCCAACTTGACTCTGTCAAACTCCTAGAACACACATGCACAGCTGCCTACCATGGGGCTAGGGTGGGAAAATGGGCTGCGTGAAGAGGTGATTGATCAAAATTAACAGCAATTTACTGTCCAACACTATACCAGAAGGTTGTAAACCTTAAGCAGACCCTAGTGTCCCACAGTAGTTACATAAGACAGATGCTGGCAGCGCCACTGTCATCTAACAGAGGACAGATTCCTGATACCTCCTTCTCTACCATCATAGAATCACTCTTGATTCTATACCTATTAAATATTTCATACATATTAAAATATTTTTTTATTATTTCATGTAATTGTGAATCATATTACACTTGGTTAAATATAGTGTCCATGAACTTGCAACAAAGTTTGTCAGTTCACTTCTTTGCTGGAAGCATGACTCCAGAGGGCTTTCTTTCTTTTTTTTTTTTTTTTTAAGTATTATTTGTTGTTCAGTCACTCAGTTATGTCTGACTCTTTGTGACCCCATGGACTGCAGCACACCAGGCTTTCCTGTCCTTCACTATCTCCCAGAGTTTGCTCAAACTCAAGTCCATTGACTCAATGATGCCATCTAACAATCTTATTCTGTTACCCACTTCTCCTCCTTCCTTCGGTCTTTCCAACGAGTCAGTTCTTTGCATCAGGTAGTCAAAGAACTGGAGCTTCTGTTTCATCAATCCTTCCAATGAATATTCAGGGATGATTAGCTTTAGGATTGATTGGTTGGATCCCCCTGCTGTTCAAGGGACACACAAGAGTCTTCTCCAGCACAACAGTTTGAAGGCACCAATTCTTCAGTGCTCAATATTTTATATGGTTCAACTCTCACATGCATATACGACTACTGGAAAAACCATAGCTTTGACTATATAGACCTTTGTTGGCAAAGTGATGTCTCTGCTTTTTAATATGCTGTCTAGGTTTGTCTTAGCTTTTCTCCAAGGAGCTAGTGTCTTTTAATTTCATGGCTGCAGTCACCATCCACAGTGATTTTGGAGCCCAAGAAAATAAAAATCTGTCATTGTACACATTGTTTCACCATCTATTGGCCATAAAGTGATGGGACTGGATGTCGTGATCTTAGTATTTTGAAAGTCATCAAGAGGCTCTTTAGTTCCTCATCCTTTTTTTGCCATTAGGGTGGTGTCATCTGCATATCTCAGGTTTTTATATTTCTCCCAGCAATCTTGATTCCAGCTTGTGCTTCATCCAGCCCAGCATTTCACATGATGTACTCTGAATATAAGTTAAATAAGCAGGATGACAATTTTCAGCCTTGATGTACTCCTTTCCCAATTTTGAATCAGTCCATTTTTCCATGTCCAGTTCTAACTGTTGCTTCTTGACTTGCATACAGGTTTCTCAGGAGACAGGTAAGGTCTTCTGATATTCCTATCTCATTAAGAATTTCCCTCTGTTGTGATCCACATATCCAAAGGCTTTAGTTTAGCCAATGAAGCAGAAATAGATGCTTTTTTTCTGGAATTCCCTTGCTTTTTCTATGATCCAGCAGATGTTGGCAATTTGATCTCTGGTTCCTTTGCCTTTTCTAAATCCAGATTGTAAATCTGGAAGTTCTTGACTCACATACAAGTGATGCCCAGCTTGAAGGATTTTGAGCATTCCTTGCTAGCATATGAAATGAGCACAGTTGTGTGGTATTTTGAACATTCTTTGACATTGCCCTTCTTTGGGATTGGAATGAAAACTGATCTTTTCATGTCCTGTGGCCACTGTTGAGTTTTCCAAATTTAGCACTTTAACAGCATCATCTTTCAGGATTTGAAATAGTTCAGCTGAAATTCCATCACCTCCACTAGCTTTGTTAGTAGTAATGGTTCTTAAGTCCCACTTGACTTCACACTCCAGGATGTCTGGCTCTAAGTTACATCATTGTGGCTACCTGGGTCATTAAGTCCCTTTTTGTACAGTTCTGTGTATTCTTGCCACCTCTTTTTAATATCTTATGCTTCTGTTAGGTCCATACCTTTTCTTTCCTTTATTGTGCCCATCTTTGCTTGAAATGTTCCCTTGGTATCTCTAATTATCTTGAAGACATCTCTAGTCTTTCCAATTCTATTGCTTTCCTCTATTTTATTTTATTTTTGCATTGTTCATTTAAGAGGCTTTTTAAATATATCAACAGGAAAATCATTCATGCAAACATGAAATAACTTAGTCAGAAAAATACCTATGATAATAACAAGATACTCCACCAGCTGTTACTTCATTTTACCAGTTTTTAAATAATAAAGTTTATATTTTAGAACCTAAAAGAAGCAATGCTTGATCTATGAATACTTTAGAATGATGTCGATAGGAATTCATATGTATATATTTATTGTACACTTGCACATCAAACTGATGCACATAGTATAATATGTGGTCCTTTTGTGAAGCCTAGAACTCAGAGGATTGTTTTTTTTGTTTGTTTGTTTGTTTTCCTTTTGGATTATTCTGAGTAATTGCAAGTGCTTTCATATGGAAATAACAGGGCAAGGCTATTTTTCTGATGGCTTTTGGCTGTATTTGTGCACTAAATCTTTATTCTAAAAAATTAAATGGAAATTTTAATTTTTAAAGTGAGAATTTTCATTTATACTACATTAAAACCTTAATGAGAAAAATTTTTTTTAAAAAGCAATGGATCCATCAGTCCAGATTTGACTTCCTGCTTCTTATCAAAGATCCTTGCCCCTTAGAAATTAAAGTCTGAAAGAGTTTAAAATCAAATGTATATAACAGGTTGAATGTAAGTTGTTTATTTGATAATACCTTATGTTTCTGGATTTTCAAAGAAAAACCTGATCATCATAGAAAATTTGATAACAAAAAACTATTAAAGTTACAGAAAATTCTCTTCAGTATCACCACTCTTAACATCTTGACACAGAAAACAGTCACCTTTGGTCATAGTGCTAACATTTAAATGTAGTTTCTTTACCCTTATTCTATTGCATTTTTTCTTTTTGCATTGTGGAGATGTTGCTTTATTTTACTCTGCTTTAAGGTTTGTTTGATACTGTATCATCATAACTTCAAGATCTTTTAAACTCCTCTGGAAAGTCCTCATTAATGGCTAAGTAGCACTCCTTATATGAGTATACAAGGTTTAAAATAAATAAAAAAGAATCTAACTTTTTAACATTTTAATAGTAATAAAATAGCAAGCATCTGTTAAAATTATTAACTTGGATCTAAATGTACTAATAAGAAAAATTCTGTAAGATTCTCAAATGAATAATATGTAAGATGATCCATTTGTGATCAAAGAATACATACAAGTACATATTGAATGTGCATGCTAATATAAAGACAAAGGAAAGGAAGGATCCACTGCAAATGCTAAGAGGATTTCCCTCATGAATAGAAGAGAAAATTTACTAGCAAAATGTATTATTATATTCAACTGAAAAAAATTTAAAGTATTTTAAAACAAAAGTACGTGTTCATGGTAAAAACTTAGGAAATATAAAAGGTGATGAAAATAACTCATTCCCAGAACTCAAAGAATCACTGGTATTTTTTAATTTATTTTTTAATTGAAAGATAAATGCTTTATAGAATTATGTTGGTCTCTGTCCAACATTAACATGAATCAGCCATAGGTATCCATATGTCCCCTCCCTCTTGAACCTTCCTCCCACCTCCCTCCCCATCCTACCCTTCTAGGTTATTACAGGGCCCAGGTTTGAGTCTCTTGAGTCATACAGAAAATTCCCACTGGCAATCTATTTTACATACAGTAAAGTAAGTTTTCATGTTACTCTCTCCATACATCCCACCCTCTCCTTTCTCCTCCCACCCCATTGTCCATAAGTATGCTTAGGTTGCTCAGTCAGTAAACCATATTAGACTCTGCAACTCCGTGGACTGTAGCCCACCAGGCTCCTCTGTCCATAGGATTTTCCAGGCAAGAATACTGAGTGGGAGCTATTTCCTCCTGCAGGGGATCTTTCCAATTCAGAGACTGAACCTGCATCTCCTGCATGGGTAGGTGGATTCTCTACCATTGAGCCACCTGGGAAACCCAACTATTCTTATATGTAAACTTTTAAATATAAGGTTTTATATACATATTGCATGTCATTTCTTATAAAAATTATATCATAAACCCTACATTTATCACTTCCATGCTATCTATGTATATTTCTATATTAATCAATTTTATAGCTGAATGAAATCTACTTAAATTTTCCCTCTTTATGGTTACTTTATTTTTTTGCCTTCTAAACAATGATACAGCACCATATACTTATACCAACAACTTTGCATTTGTGTACAATCATTACCTATTATGAAAGTAATCTGTCTACCAGAATTTCTCTTAAAATGGTTTACATTACTTAGCTCCCATAAAGATAACTTCCTTTTACCTGCTGTTTTTCTCTGGGGATCCAGCTTAATTTGATTTCAGTCAGTAAAGTGTTTATTAGTTTTTTATTTAGTTTTTTTGTCTTTTAACATATGTATTCCAAATAAAAATTCTTATCCAAAGTGGCTGGAATAGAGCTAATTTCCAAGGACTTCATTTTTAAGGCATAGTGTTTCATACTTTGCATAGGCTATTTGAGTTTTCCTTTCTAATTATCATAAAATAATCTTAATTATAGGAAAATAATTTATTTCAGAATTCAGATTCATATAATGTTAGCTAACTGAAGGCCTGAAAATATTTTAGCATGATAAACACATAGATTAAAAGATAGCTCTTCTAAATAAAGAATGAGAAATACAGGCGGAGATTTAAAGTATAAAAATATGCCCTTTATCATATATTGTGAGCTTTGTCCTTTTGAGCAGATACAACAAGGATTAGAAAAACTTTAAAGTTCTTTCTAATATTCTATCATTTTATGATCAATATGCTTATCTTTCAGTGTTTTTAAAACACACACCCTGGGATATGCTTGTCCATTTATGTTAGAGATGGTATGATCTTGATATATTTATCTGTGTACATCAGGAATGACAGGAAATAAACTTTGTGAACTAAATCATTAAAGCAACATTTTCAGGTCAGTACTTTTAATCCCTTTATGCACAGATATGTTTCTTCAGTTTTGTTACAAATTTTCTGTTGAAATTTTTCCATGTATATTAATTACCATGCATTGATGAAAGAACTTAATCTCATTAGGAACAATTTTTGCACTGTGGTAAATTATGGAAACTTAGTTTGGGGAGTTTCAGAGCTATTTGCCTCTTTAATATCTGACCCTACAGTAATATAATAAAATATATTAATTAAATCATATGTAAGCTACATTTATTTATAAGAACTCATCTGATTTTCCAACATTTGTTTTGTCTAGTTCCTCTGTTGATTTCTGTCACTTTTCCCTGGTGATTTATTGCTGGTAAATCTGCTTCTCAAGTTTATGTAAAATAATCTGGGTAATGGCACTAAGGTCCTCTGCTATTTGTTTGCTGCTCAGGTATTATTTTCATTTATCTTTTGCTTTATCCTATATTTTAAAGTTTGATGTTACTGGGCAAAAGGAGATTTTAAAGTGTTCTTGAAGTTCCTCTGAAAAAAATGTCTCCCCAACGTTTTCAATTATGAATCTTTTTATGATGGTATTCTAAAAGCAAAGCTGTATTATCGACACAATTATAAGAAATTCCACCATATACTATGGTGGATGTACAAGAGAAAGGAGACAATTACAAGATCCCTTGTCATCTTGTGGCTTCCCTGGTAGCTCAGCTGGTAAAGAATCTGCCTGCAAAGCAGGAGGCCCAAGTTTGATTCCTGGGTCAGGAAGATCCCCTGGAGAAGGAAATGGCAACCCATTCCAGTATTCTTTCCTAGACAATTCCATGAACAGAGGAGCCTAGTGGGCTACAGTCCATGGGGTCGCAAAGAGTCAGACCCGACTGAGTGGCTAACACACTGGTAACTCAGTTGGTAAAGAATCCACCTGCAATGTGGGAGACCTGGGTTCAATCCCTGGGTTGAAAAGATCCCCTGGAGAAGGGAAAGGCTACCCACTCTAGTAGTCAGGCCTGGAGAATTCCATGGGCTGTATAGTCCATGGGGTTGCAAAGGATCAGACACAACTAAGACTTTCACTTCACTTCACTTTGTCATCTTATCAATTCAAGAACATACTCTGGCAAATTCCACCCGCCCCCCCATCTCCAATTACAATGATCATTTTCTTTCTACTTAATCATTCCCTTGCACATATAAGAATTTTGTCATTCTACCATCTAAAAAATTTTTAATCCAATTTTCCCCATCACCACTTTCCTATTTCTTAGTCTCTCTTCAAGCAAAAAGCATCAAAATTTTCTGTACTCAATGTTTCCCATTTTTTGTCTTATTCTTTGCTCATCTGGTCTGGCTTTTGGCCTCTACCTCTCCACTAAAACTATAACTTGTTAAGTTGTTCAATGATTTCCACATTGCAAATTCCTATGGTCAGTCTCAATCTTCATTCTACTCTGCATAGCATCAGCATTTGACACATTTAACCTCTCCTTCCCTCCATATACACTTTCTGAATTTGGATTCAAAAACATTTCCCTCATTGTTCCTTGCCAGTCTCTTTGCTTGTACTTTTATCACAAATCTCTTAGTTTTGGAATGCTGCAGGACTAAGATTATCATCCACACTTACTTATACCACTATAAGTGGAATAGTATGCCATTTGTTAGCTATGCCATTTATTCTCCTGGTCTTAGATACTATTTCTATGAGGATGACTCCTCAGTCCACAAATATAGTCCAGATATGGCTCCTAATTCTAGAATTGCAAATTCAACTGTCTATTCAACAAATCCTTTTAAAAGTCTAATTAACATGTCAAACCTCAGCTATTCAAAACTAAACTTTTGCTTGTCCTTAAAACCTACCTCCTCCAGCCCTCCCAACCTGAGTTGACTGTGATGCCAACCATCAAATTCCAAAGGCCAGAAACTGTAGAGTCATCATTGACTCCTACACTCCACAGCCAATCTGTCATGGAACTATATTTGTTTTTGTGTTATTCTTCTTTCAAAAGACACAGAAAGAAAGTTTATAATAAGAAGAAAAGTTAAAGATTAAAACTAATTTTTTAAAAATGATAAAGGTGTAAAGTCTTAGACTGGTTAAAAAAAGAAAGAGAAAGAAAGTGAGAGAAAACCCAAATTACCAACACAGAAATGGATTGGTACATATTCTATAGATGTTTAAATAAGAAAGACATTAGGCATGATTCTATGCCAAAATATTAGAAACTTTTTAAAAGGACAGATTATTTAGAAAAACACATCTTACTAAAACTAACAGGAAAAAAACTAAAAAAAAAAAAAAAGGCAAACAAACAACCTATCAAGAACATTTCCACAAAGAAATCTTCAAGCACAGTTGACTCTGCCAGTGAATGCATCTAAACAGTTGTTAGAAAATCTATTTTACACATATTACAATAAAAAGGAAAGAAATAATATCTACCAACTCTTTGTTTTCTTTCTGAGGCTAGCATTTTGAAGCCCAAATCTTTAGATATCACAAAAAAGGAAGTAAGCTAATCTCTCTCATAATCATTTCAAAAAAATTTTATAAGCTAAATCTAGTGATATCACTGCTTTATTTGAATTTCATATTGATGTTCTAGCTACCGCTATTAGTCAAGAAAAACACCTAGCTATAAGGATTGGAAAGGAAGAGAGAAATATACCATTCTTCACAGAAAACACAATCATGTCTATGAACAAACTAGTAGAAATAATTTTACAAAGACACTTGATTATAATGTCAATATAAAAAGTGTTTCTACATACCAATAAAAATAACACATTTTATAAAGATTCTATGTACAAAGGTCTCAAAAAAATCAGATATCTAGGGAAAATTTTAATGAAGAGATGCAAGATCTGAAATTAAAAATTACAAAATTGGGAGAAATTAAAGAGGACCCAAATAGATAGGCACAAATCATAATAACTCAATACTCTAAAGATACCCTTCAAATTAGTTTTTAGGTTCAATGCAATTTACCAAAAATGCAAGCAATTTTCCTATGGAAACTTAGAGGCTAATTATAAAACTTATATAGAGAAATGCAAAGGGCAAAGTTCAGGAGATCTTCAAAAAGAGGAAAAAAAAAAAGCTGAATGGCAAAATACCAGAAAAACATCAAGTAAAACTTAAGCTGCTGCTGCTAAGTCTCTTCAGTCATGTTCGACTCTGTGTGACCCCATAGATGGCAGCCCATCAGACTTCCCTGTCCCTGGGATTCTCCAGGCAAGAACACTGGAGTGGGTTGCCATTTCCTTCTCCAATGCATAAAAGTGAAAAGTGAAAGAGAAGTCCTGTGTCCAACTCTCTTAGCGACCCCCTGGACTGCAGCCTATCAGGCTCCTCCATCCATGGGATTTTCCAGGCAAGAGTACTGGCGTGGGTTGCCGTTGCCCTCTCCTAAATCTTAAGACAATGAGGTATTTGTGTTCATATAAACAAATGGACCAATGAACCAGAACAGAGAACCAAGAAAGAGACTCACATATATTATCTGATTCATGACAAAGATGCCAAAGAATAATATTCTCAAACAAATGGTATTGTATCAGTTAGATCAGTTTGAAAAAATAAACTTGATCTTTACTTCAGTCCAGAAGCAGAAATAAATTCCAAGTAGAGCATTAAGCAAATGTGGCTGTTAAAATAACACATATGTTAGAAGACAACATAGTATAATATTTTTGTGATCTTGAAGTAAGCAGAGATGTCTTAAGTAGAGTATAAGAAGGCACTAACTATAATCAAACATCTTAAAAACTAAGAACTTCTCCATTACAGCGTTATTTACAATGTCGAAAACATGGAAACAATTTAAGTATCTGTCAGTAGATGAATGGATAAAGAAAATGCAGTATATACACAAAATGGAATACTATTCAGGCTTAAAAAGAAGGAAATTCTGCCATCTGTGATATCATGGTAAGCCTGGAGGGCATTATGCTAAGTGAAATAAGTCAGACAAAGACAAATACCATATGATTTCACTTATATATGGAATCCAAGAGATAAACCTCATTGAAACAGAATGGACTGGTGGTTGCCAGAGGCAGAGACTAGAGTCAGGAGAGAAGGGGAATGGATGTAGGTAACAAGGGGAATATATTTTACTTACGAGATGAATAACTTCTAGAGATCTAACATACAGCATGGTGACTAGAGTTAACAATACTGCATTATATACTTAAAAGTTGCTAAGAAAGTAGATCTTTAAAGTTCTTACCATACACACACACAAAAATGATTACTGAAGTGATGGAGGTGTCAATTAAACTTATTGTGGTAATCATTTAATAATATATATGGATACCCAACTTGTTAAATACCTCCAACTTACACATGTTATACATCAATTTTATCTCAATGAAGCTGGTGGGGTAAAAAGAAACTAACACAGATTCTGACACTCAGGAAGTACATAATAAAACATATTAAGAACTTCCCTTAAAATTATAGCATTTAAACAGTGTAAAGGCAAGCCACAGAATAGGAGATGTTTGCAATAAATATAACACAGTGGACTCTGCATTAGTTTTCTGTTGTACTTTACCATTGTACTTTACCAAAAAGCTAATAGTTTAAACAACACAACTACTATCTTACAGTTTTATAAATCAGGATTAGGACATGGCTTTCACTGGGCTAAAATCAAGGTATTAGTGACTTGGTACCTTGGCTGTTTTTCTTTCTAGACAGTCCAAGGGAGGATCTATTTTCTTGCTCATTGGAGTGGCGGTTATAGAATTAAGGTCCCTGTTTCCTTGCCTGGGTGTCAGATATAGAGCTGGGCCCAGTTTTGTAAACTTGACACATTCCTTGACTCAAGGCCCCCTTCTTCAAACTTCAATGCCAGCATTGATGGGTCAGGTCCTTCTATCATGTCCCTCTGACCCTCTCTTCTGCTTTCCTCTTGTACTTTGAACGACCCATGATTAGACTGGCCTCACCCGGATCACCCAGGTTCAGTTCAGTTCAGTCACTCAGACATGTCTGACTTTTTGCACCCCCATGGACTGCAGCACATCAGGCTTCCCTGTCTATCACCAACTCCTGGAGCTTGTTCAAACTCAAGTCATTTGAGTCGGTGATGCCATCCCACCATCTCAGCTTCTGTTGTCCACTTCTCCTCCCGCCTTCAATCTTTCCCAACCAAATTCAGGGTATTCTTCAGGAGTCAGTTCTTGGTATCAGGTGGCCAAAGTAATGGAGTTTCAGCTTCAGCATTAGTCCTTCCAGTGAATATTCAGGATTGATTTCCTTTAGGATTGACTGGTTGGATCTCCTTGCAGTCCAAGGGACTCTCAACAGTCTTCTCCAACATCACAGTTCAAAAGAGTCAGTTCTTCAGCCCTCAACTTTATAGTCTAACTCTCACATCCATACATGACTACTGGAAAAACCATAGCTCTGACTAGATAGACTTTTGTCAACAAAGTAATATCTCTGCTTTTTAGCATGCTGTCTAGGTTGGTCATAGCTTTTCTTCCAAGGAGCAAGTGTCTTTTAATTTCATGGCTGCAATCACCATCTGCAGTGATTTTGGAGCTCAAAATAATAAAGTCTGTCACTGTTTCTACCATTTCCCCATCTATTTGCTGTGAAGTGATGGGACCAGATGTCATGATCTTAGTTTTCTGAATGTTGAGTTTTAAGCTAGCTTTTTCACTCTCCTCTTTCACTTTCATCAAGAGACTCTTCAGCTCTTCTTCACTTTGTGCCATAAGGGCAGTGTCATCTGCATATCTGAGGTTATTAATATTTCTCCCAGCAATCTTGATTCCAGCTTGCACTTCATCCAGCCTGGCATTTTTCATGATATATTTTGCATATAAGTTAAATAAGCAGGGTGACAATACACAGCCTTGACATACTACTTTCCCTATTTGGAACCAGTCTGTTGTTCCATGTCCAGTTCTTTCTGTTGCTTCTTGACCTGTATACAGATTTCTCAGGAGGCAGGTCAGGTGATCTGCTATTCCCATCTTTCGAAGAGTTTTCCACAGGTTGTTGTGATCCACACAGTCAAAGGCTTTAGCATAGTCAATAAAGCAGAAGTAAACTTATTTTTTTCTGGAACTCTCTTGCTTTTTTGATGATTCAACAGATGTTGGCAATTTGATCTCTGGTTTCTCTGCATTTTCTAAATCCAGCTTGAATATCTGGAAGTTCATGATTCACGTACTGTTGAAGCCTCGCTTGGAGAACTTTGAGAATTACATTGCTAGCATGTGAGTCGAATACAATTGTGCATAGTTTGAACATTCTTTGGCGTTGCCTTTCTTTGGGACTGGAATGAAAACTGACCTTTTCCAGTCCTCTGGCCAATGGTGAGTTTTCCAAATTTGCTCTCATACTGAGTGCAGCGCTTTCACAGCATCATCTTTTAGGATTTGAAATAGCTTAACTGGAATTCCATCACCTCCACTAGCTTTGCTCATAGTGATACTTCCAAAGGCCCACTTGACTTCACATTCCAGAATGTCTGGCTCCAGGTGAGTGATCATACCATCGTAGTTATCTGGGTCATGAAGATCTTTTTTTGTATAGTTCTTTTGTGAATTCTTGCTACCTCTTTTAATATCTTCTGCTTCAGTTAGGTCCATACCATTTCTGTCCTTTATTGCACCCACCTTTGCATGAAATGTTCCCTTGGTATCTCTAATTTTCTTGAAAAGATCTCTAGTCTTTCCCATTCTATTATTCAGAACAGAATCTATTATTCAGAATTCTCCAGGTCAGAGTACTGGTGTGAGTAGCCTTTCCCTTCTCCTGGGGAATTTCCCAACCCAGGGATTGAACCCAGGTCTCCCGCACTACAGGAGGATTCTTTACCACCTGAGCCACAAAGGAAGTCCCATCATAGAGGCTCCTCTTTTCAAACTCATTAACCAAATCTGAAGGTCCCTTTTGCCAGGAGAGGTAACATATTTACAGGCACCATGGATCTGAATGTGGGCACTCCTGAAGACCATTAATCGGCCTCCCACATATATAAATACAATATAAAGTAACTTTCATAAATCAATATGGGGAAAGACAAGCCAGTAGGAAAAAATGGACAAAAAAGATCTAAATGGTACCTTACAAAAGAAGATATCTAAGTAAATATTAAGCTTATGAAACATCTTCAAATTTCTAGCCAACAAGGAAATGACAATCATAATGGAATTCTTCTCCTCATGCTCCAGAATGTTCTATAATGTGAAGTAAATACAGTTCTAGTATTGTTGAGGATATGGAACAATTAGAATTCAATTCTTACTAATAGACATGGAAATTGGTAAAATCACTTTGGCAAACTCCTTGGCAGTATCCACTAAATTTGAACAAAAGCACATTCTGTGACCCAGTAATTTCAGTATTAAGTGTGTGTGAAATTTAAAAATGCCTATATGCACTCATTGGAAGAAATAGAAAAATTTTCATAAGAAGCATTATTCATAATAGTCAGAAGTGGGAACAAATTGAATGTTTATCAAGTGGAGAATGGATAATAAACTATAGCATCATAGAATAGTAATCAGTAATGAGAATGTAGGAATTGCAAATACAATTCACAAATGTAATATTAAAGTATACCAGGTATAGAGTACAAAACTTTTTTTTTAAACCACAAAGTTAATCAGGTTTTAGAAGTCAGGGCAGACATTTCCTTGGTAGGACACAGTGACTGGGAGATGGCAGATGGGAAGGGTTATGGGTATTAACAATATGTTTCCTGATCTGAATGATGATTAAATTGGTGAACCAATTTTGTGAAAATTCAGGAATTTATGCTCTTACAATTTGTGCATTTTCTGTACTTATTATACATCAAAAACCTTACTTCTTTGCCTAAAATTCTTCAACAGCGCCACCTTTTTAATAGTAAAATCCTAAAGCCCTATAATTGATTAGTGCCCTATATACCCTGGCCCTCTATTATCTATTTTTTATTAATTAAGGTATAACTGATTTACAGTATTAGTTTCAAGTGTACAGTATAGTGACACAATATTTTTATAGAATACCCTCCATTTAAAATTATTATAAATATTGGCAATCCTGTGTTATACAATATATCTTTGTAATTTATTTTATACATAGTAGTTTGTGCCTCTTAATCCTCTTCCCCGTTTTGCTCCTACTCTCCCCACTGGTAACCACTAGTTTGGTCTCTATATTTTTGAGTCTGTTTCTGTTTTGCAATGTGCATTCATTTTATTTTTTAGATTCCACATACATGATAACATATGGTATTTGTCTTTCTGAGTTATTTCACTAAGCATAGCACCACATTTTTATAAATGACAGAAATTCCTTTTTTATGGTTGACTAATATTTTACTGTGTAAATATACCTAATCCTCTTTATCCATTCATCTGTTAATGGACACTCAGCAGCACTATTTATAATATTTAAAATATGGAGGCAGCCTATGAACATTTGGTCTTTTCAAATTCTTGTTTTAATTTTCTTCAGCTGTGTACCCAGCAGTGGAATTGTTGGATCATCTGGTAGCTCTATTTTCAGTTTTTTGAGGAGCCTCCATATTGCTTTCCACTTTCCTCCATATTGTGGCTGTAGTAATTCATATTCCAACCCTACAATGTACAAGGATTCCCTTTCCTCAACATACTCTCCAACATCTATTTTTGTGGTCTTTTTGATGATAGCCATTCTGACAGGTGTGAAGTGATATCTCATTATGGTTTTTGAATTGCATTTCTTTGATGATTAGCATATTGAGCATCTCTTCATTTGCCTATTTGCCTATATGTCTTCTTTGCAAAAATGTCTATTCAGATATTCTGTCCATTATTTTAATAGGGTTGAATTTCTTTTTTGATGTTGAGTTGTATGAGCTGTTTATATATTTTGGACATTAATTTCTTAGTTATATCATTTGAAAATATTTCCTCTGGGTCTAGTGCCAGCACGTTGGTATGTGGAGTCAGGTCCTGAGCCCTCAAGTTGGCAACGCTGTGTCCAGGGTCAGATCCAAGGCCTCTTTAGGTGGCCTGCCAGCTAGTAGGTGAAACTGTGTCTCCCCACTCTACCTCAACTAATTGCTTTGCCTGAGGAGGTCCAGTACTGGTGCCAACAGGCTGGTGGGCGGGGCTGGGTTCCAAGGCTAACAGTCTAGAGAGAGGATTCTAAAATAGTGCTTGAAAGCACCAGTGCTCATCAGAAAGAATGAGTTTCCAAAAGTTGCTGATGCTGGTATCCATATCCTAAAGGTGAGTTCCAGCTTCCTCCTTGCCTCTCCAGGAGACTCTCTGAGATCAGCAAATTACTGCTCTCCTTTCAAATTACTTGTAGCTCAGTCAGTAAAGAATCTGCCTGCAATGAAGGAGACCTGGGTTTGAGCCCTGGGTTGGGAAGATCCCCTGGAGAAGGGAATGGCAATCTACTCCAGTATTCTTGCCTGGAGAATCCCATGGACAGAGGAGCCTGGCAGCCCCCCAGTCCATGGGGTCGCAAAGAGTAGGACAAGACTGAGCAATTAACACTTTTAAATGACTGCTTCTGCCCTGAGTCCCAGAGCACATGAAATTCTGTGTGCACTCTGTGAGAGTGGGGTCTCTACTTTCCAGAGCCATCTAGGCCACCCAAAAGAAAGCCCTGTTGGTCTTCATAGCCAAATACGGTGGGGATTCATCTTCCTGGTGCAAGATCCCTGGGCTAAGAAGCTTGATGTGGGGCTTAAAGCCCTTATTCCTTGGTAAGAGCATTTGCATTTGTAATTATTCTCCTATTTGTGGGTTACTCACCACTACAGTGACCCACAAATAGGAGAATAATTACAAATGCAAATGTTCTTACACTCACCACTACAGTGGAGAAGACAATGGCAACCCACTCCAGCGCTCTTGCCTGGATAATCTCATGGACAGAGGAACCTGGTGGGCTGCAGTCCATGGGGTCGCAAAGAGTTGGACACGACTGAGCGACTTCATTTTCACTTTCCACTTTCACGCATTGGAGAAGGAAATGGCAACCCACTCCAGTGTTCTTGCCTGGAGAATCCCAGGGACGGGGGAGCCTGGTGGGCTGCCGTCTATGGGGTCGCATAGAGTCGGACACAACTGAAGCGACTTAGCAGCAGCACCACCACCACTACAGTATGGGTCTTTACTATACCTTGACTCCACCCCTGTTACCTATCAGTCTTGTAAAAGGTCATTTCTGATATCTGCCAGTCTTTCTAATGGGGGCTCTGTAAACAGTTGTGATTTGGTGTGGCCGGTGAGAGCAGGTGAGCGCAGGGTCTTCCTAATCTACCATCTTGCAGTCTGGCTTCCTTCTCATTACCTTTCTGGTCTCATTTCTTACTATTTCCCTAGCTCACCCTGTTCCAGCTGTGCTGGCCTTCTTGCTCTTTCATGTCATTTCCTCTCCTACCTGAGAGTTTCATTTATATATTTTCAGTCTTCATGGAATTCTCTGCTTATATATCTAGCTCCCTATCTTGCTGAAGTCCTTCAAATCTTTGCTCAAATCTCATTCTCTCCAGAAGGCCTACCATTACCACTTGCACTCTCAACACAAGCATAAAAACTGACTGTCCTGATGTTTTTTACACTGTCCTATTTCTATGGCCTTATCTTACATATATATATATATATATATATATAACTTATTAAGTCTTTTGTTTAATGTCTCTCTACTCACTTTAGAGTTAAGTGCCATTTCCACAAAAACAGAGATCTTGTATCCCAAGGATATTTTGCCTAATATAAGTTGGATGAACGAAGTGAATGCATTAATCAAATAGCTCAGTCTGAGATGTATTCCTCTGTTTAGTGCTTGGTGGATCTCTCAGAGACAAACAATAAAGTTTACCTCTAAATATTGTCCACAGCTAACTGTCTACTAAAGGACACATACTAGAATTCCTAACTGGATCATTTCTACCATTTAGTAAGGAACAAGTTGCCCAACAGTTTGGTATATGCTTGTAAGCAAAGAATAATCTAGGTGTCTCATTGCACGAAAGGATTAATATAGAAGCCCTGTTGGCTATCTTTAGAAGGGCCTGCCTTCAAGGTTGTTCCTTGACTGACATCTGGGAACTTGAATTTCAGGAGTATTTCCACGATTCTCTAGCTGATTGGTTTATGCATCTAGATTCTGCAAACAATGTAGATTTTGTTAATTGCTTGCTTTCCTCCTTGGAGTCCTTAATGTGGGTACACGCTAAGCAGAGGGTACTACAATCTCCCAAAATCCTGGGTGCCGAGTCTCTAATGAGCTTTCCTATACCTAACATTCTATATGTGCTGTCACAGTCCAGTGCTGGAGGAATTAAGCAGGTCTGGTGTGACACAACAGAGAGAGAAGTCTTCAAGACTCGAGCCTAGTTTCCTCCGGTTTGTCTTATGTTCATTTTCCCTTTGCCAATTTTTCCCTTATCCTTTTTTGTAATAAATCTAAGCCATGTACATGACTATATGCTGAGTCCTCTGCATCTTTCCTGTATATCACCAAACCTGAGGAGGTTCTTGGAGACCCTTGACACACTCATCATACACAAATAAGATAGTAGAAAATGTATAGCACAATCTTCTCACTTTACACAGTAGCTCAGAAAACAAATGGAAAGGAATGCAGATACTGTGACTTATTCATTAAGAAGATGGTACAGTAACTAGGGCAGAACCTGTCTATTGCAGATATAAAGAATGTATACACGGTGTGAAGGTCCCAGTCCCAATACCTTTAATAATAAAAAAATAAGGAATGATTTTTATGAAGCTGAACAGATAATATCTGAGCTGCTTCTGATAATCTGTAGCAAGCGCCCTCAGAGACCAGGAATATGCCATGCATAGTGAAGTGAGTCTGGAAGGATCTGAGGCAATGTGGAATACCACTGTCCAGACCACATAAGACAGCAGCTGTCCAGGGGTGGCTGATTGTAACCATGCAGAATTTGAAGGCTGATACTGCTACAATTTTGAATTCAAGTCAGAAAATCATATTTTAAGTAAAGGCCTCCAAAATTTAGTACGGCAACTACGTATTTCTAAAAGGCCAAAGCGTATGTAGTCTACCTGTTTAGAATCCTGTCTGGCATATATGAATTTATAAAGCTATGTTGGTTTCTACCAAACATCAAGATGAATCAGTCATAGGTCTACCCATGGCCAACCTGCTTGAAGAAGCCAACACAATACTATAAAGCAATTATCCTTCAATTAAAAATAAATAAATTAAAAGAATTATAAATATATTTATTTAATTTATATCTTAAGCTTCAAACAAAAAGAGAAATATAAATCAAACTGCAATAAACCTGGAATCATTAGAGAAAATAATCTTAGCTCTTGCTTGGTGGCAATTTGCTTTCAGGGAACACAATTAGAGAAGTTCATGAACAACAGCAAATGACATCAAAGATGGATATCATTAGAGTTATTTGAATAAATTAACAGAGCCAAAGTGTCTATTATTTCATCCTCTAGAATGGAAAACTTTATTTTTCACAGATACCAAAATGAGAATGTCTTTTTTTTTTAAGTCCAAAATACAAACATAAAAGGGACCACACCCTCCACAGAAGAGCTGATCTGTTATTAATCCAACTCACTTCATCCCCAGGATGAACAGTTCCAAAATTACCACTTGGCTCAAAATCCAGTCTCACCAGGACTGTGAAAATGAACACAACCAGTTTGAAGTCCTCAGGCACTTACACAATAGATTTAAGACAATCACTTCGGCCTCTTGTCTTACTATTTGCCTTTTCTCTGAGTTATTGATTTGCTCTCCAGATCAATCCAAGAGAAATATGCCTTTGTAGAAATGTTTATTATCTTTTCAGTGGGTTCCTAGGAGAAGTTTGAATTCTCTAAGCTGGACTGCTGGTCCAAGCGTGATTCAATCTTATCCATATTGAATGTGATGTGACTTTAAATGGACCATTTATCTGCTTGCCCAGAAATATCTGAGTAGGAGGTAGAAAAGTAACATATTCAGAAGTAAAAATGTTCATGTTATTATCCCAAATACAAATGTTGATGATAACTATTCTGGGCAGCTTATTTTGCTCTCCCTATTTTCAAGGTTGTAGCTCAATGACAGATCTCTCCTTACTAAAAATAAACCATTTGTCTTTCATAAAATTAACTAAATATGTCCCAGATATGTGTGAGACTGTATTGCTCAAAGAATAAAATCTCTAAGAGTTGATTTATTCAGTTCTAGAGAAAACTAAAAATGCTCGAATGATTTATCTTATGTGTATGTCTGTGTATATATATATATTCAATATATTCTTCTTAATATATATTCTAATTTGAGAATAGGAGACATTTGTTTCATTACAAATAGCAATGTAAAGTATAATTTTAAAACTCTCTTCTTTCATTGAATTAAGTTTCTTTAAAAATATACACCTTGCATAATCCTGATAGGGCTAAGGATAAAGTTTTAGAAAATAAAAAATCACAGATGCATTGTAATTATCCTTTGAGAAAAAATAATTCAGCTTCTTTTTTTCAGTAGGAAATGAGTTAATTTGCTGCTAAGAATGAAGCATTTGGGTTAGGTCAAGTTGACTGGGGCTTAGGAGGACACAGTTTTCTATTCAGGATGTTCAAGGCACTATCATTCATCTCAGAAATAATTGGAATAGATAACAACTGAAGTTATGGGCACCAGGAAAAATTCTGTTCAGGGATGCATCTTCTATCACTTACTGCCCCTACTGTTTCTGCCAGAAATTCTACAAGTTGGTAAATCATGGCTTTACTGTGCATTTCCCTCATTCTGTGTCCCTATTTTAAAACACAAATATCTCAGAAAGGTAATAAAGTAAGTGCCTCACATCATTATATGAGGCTTCCCATGTGGTTCAGCAGTAAAGAATCTGCCTGCAGTGCAGAAGACCTGGATTCAATCCCTGGGTCAGAAAGATCCCCTGGAGAAGTGCATGGCAACCCACTCCAGTATTCTTGCCTGGAGAATCCCACAGACAGAGAAACCTGGCAGGCTACAGTCTATGGGGTCACAAAGAGTTGGACACGACTGAAGTGACTTTGCACACATGCACGCCTTTATATAAACAGTGTGATCATATTGCTTTTCTCTTCAAAAGAGGCCCTAAAAGCATTCTCTGATCTTTAGCTGCTCCTAGGAAGGTGATGGGGGCATGGGGAGGAGTTTGAAAAAACAGCTGAAAACAAACTTTACCTATTTCTTATATTCACCCTCCTCACAACAGTGAAAACTCTGCCCTAAATTTAAATTATTGTTTATCAAATTTTCACTTGGATTATCTTAATTATAATGAAATTTTACTAATATTATATTTTTACTAACATAAATATAGCACCATTAAATTTTAAATATGATATTTGTTTTGTGCTATAAATAACTTCTATTTTTTGACTAAAGTAGTGCTGAAGGATTTTGTATAGGTCTCAGATGGAATAAGAATTGTGATGTTGCTGATCTCAGCACTTGCCTGGACTTAAACAGCACTGGCGAATCAGAGATGAAACTCAAGCTGTCCACTGCTTAGTGACTAGTGATCATATGGTACTAGATCTTCTCATTATCTACTTCAATTCCCTGCTTTTATAGTTTAATATTAGAACCGAAGTAGGGTTATAGAAGGAAACCAACAGAGTTCATTCTAAAAATTCCAACACCTGACATTAACATGACATTGTAAATCAACTATGCTTCAATTTAAAAGGAAAGTAGTAAATAATAGAAAATGCTTTAAAAGATTTTTCCAACTTTAGAATAGTTACTGGGCTATTTGTACCTATTCATAAATTATAACTTTGCCCGTGTAGCATATAGTCTTTCAATCCAAGCCACACCCATGCAAGTTACTTGCCTGGAACACTAGTCATGTACATACTCTTCAGCCTACCCTGGAACTAATGGGGAATACCATATTGGGCTATGTCTCAGAAAGATGCTTGGCAGGTCCAGACACTAAACATGCATTGCCAAGCGCTTCAGAGACACGAAGAAATAGTGGAGCCCCTTATGACCCACATGAAAAGATCAGACTATATGGCTCGCCTCTCAGTCTTTTAGCACAAAGACAGTATTCAAGCTACTGACGACTTGCCCTGTATTCTAGTCTACTGATTAGCACCTATTTCCCTTTTCATTCCCACTACCTTGCTACACAGAGGCTAGACTTTTTTTTTCATGCTCTGCTTCATTTTCCCCAGGATCCCTCAATGGGCTTGATGCTTCCATTATTACTTTGTATACCCCTTACTTTACCCAACACCCCTCCTCCCAGATATAACAGACACCTTTAGATGTCTATTTCAGTCTAATTTGAGTTTTCCATGCTCCCATCCAAACCTGATATATAATTTTTATTTCATTAATTCCAGTTCCCATCACTGACCTCTTTCCTGTGCAAATCCGCTTACCCCTCAACTAAGCACTTTTTCTCCCAGCATGTTACCCAGCTGCCAATGTTTCAAACCCTTCTGTAAGTTTATGTCACACTTACCACTCAATCCCCCTTCTACTTAAAAATTCCCGACTTCCACTGCTAATTCCCCGCCTGCTCCTGCTTCTGCTACACCATGAGCAGCAGTTATTTCAAAGTGCTTTTCATAGCAGCCTTTATGGTCTATCTTTTTAAGGAAAAAAAAAAAAAAAACACTGCACTGCCCTTCCTTTTACCTTTCATTGAACTCTACCAGGCCCAGTGAAAAGTTTAGTAAAGTTTGTGCTCGGAAGGTATTATGTTCTGCCAGAACTAGCCATCATTTTTCTGACAAACTGGTTTTTAGAGCTCATCAAGGCAACTAAATTGGTCTGTGCATTTCAGATTCATGCCTCCCCACCCCCTCACCATATTCCATGATCAGTGTGGTTCTGTTTGATTGTTCCTCACCCGTCTCTGGCCCTCCTTCACTTTGGTCATCTCCATTTACACCTGTACTGGTAACTTACCCCATTTGATATTTCACCTTCTGCAAATATTTCCATGTCTGTGAGAAGTTTGGAGCAAGCAGCACAGGAGAAACGGGTGGGGAAAGGGTCAGCTGCCAATGAAACAGACCATGTAGAAAGGCAGATAAAAAGAAAGAAGCTAATGGCAAATCACCAACTTGTTATTCATGAGTATATCTGAGCGTATCACTTAGATCATGTAAATAGTGTCCTTCTGCATAAATGAGAGTTCTCATGTAAATTATCTATAGACCTATAACCTCAAACTTCTGAGCGAAACACTTCAGGGTCACTTAGACATACTGCTAATGCTTAAAAATAAAAAGAACCATCAAACAAAATAACTCTGAAAAAAAATACTGTATGACTTGGGGAACTGTATGCACATATGTGAGCTTCCCTTGTGGCTCAACAGTAAAGAATCCACCTGCTAATACAGGAGTTGTGGGTTTGATCCCTGGGTTGGGAAGATCCCCTGGAGAAGGAAATGGCAACCCACTCCAGTATTCTTGCCTGGGGAATCCCATGGACAGAGGAGCCTGGTGGGCAACAGTCCATGGGCTTACAGAAGAGTCAGATAAGACTTAGTGGCTAAGCAACAGCAACACAACATGCACATAGGAAGAGGAAGTTTAGGTCAATAATATCACCACAAACAAAGAGCAATACCTCTTAGGTCAAGGGAAGTAAGGTTTACTGCTTTAGTAGAATGTTCTTTCCAATGTGTATGACAAAACAAGTCATCACTAACAAATCATCAGGAAAATTGTTGACTAGCTTATTATTCCTTCTTATTTAAAAATTTCCATTCCATCATGTAAAAATCACTAACAAATCTGGGGTAGCAGAGTAGTCTAACTGCATTAATCATTCCCAAGAATAGGATAAAAAGCCTCAGTAACTACTTCAAAGACAGAGTTTGATCCACAGGTGAAGTTCAATTTAGAGATGTGACTTCAGTTTGAAGATCGTCTAAGGAAAATAAAAAGCTTACTCTTGCAGTTTACCACTTTACCAAGAATGAAATGATGTTCACAGAGCCACACAAAGAATCAAATTACAATCACTTCAGTTCTTAACAGAAACTTCTGCAAATATAAGCTTTTTCTATACTCTTCTAAACAGATACTTGCAGGTATCAGTTCAGTTCAGTTGCTCAGTTGTTTCTGACTCTCTGCGACCCCATGAATTGCAGCATGCCAGGCCTCCCTGTCCACCATCAACTTCCGGAGTTCACTCAAACTCACGTCCGTCAAGTTGGTGATGCCATCCAGCCATCTCATCCTCTATCGTCCCCTTCTCCTCCTGCCCCCAATCCCTCCCAGCATCAAAGTCTTTTCCAATGAGTCAACTCTTTGCATGAGGTGGCCAAAGAGAAACCTAAGTAAGATGGTAGGTGCTGCGAGAGGGCATTAGAGGGCAGACACACTGAAACCATAATCACAGAAAACGAGTCAATCTAATCACATGGACCACAGCCTTGTCTAACTTAATGAAACTAAGCCATGCCCTGTGCGGCCACCCAAGATGGGTGGGTCATGGTGGAGAGGTCTGACAGAATGCGGTCCACTGGAGAAGGGAATGGCAAACCACTTCAGTATTCTTGCCTTGAGAACTCCATGAACTTGCAGGTATAATGCAAAGCTATTTTCCTGATCTAGTTGAACAACTGTGAAAAACTATTCACTGTAATGAAATCATTTCTCTTTACAAAATGTGCTTTCAGTGCCTCCTTCCCTGTTACTTAATGAAGTAGTTTGGTTAATAATAGGCAAAACACTTGGCTTACAGTCTTAAAATCATTCTTCTGACAAGAATTTATTCATCTGGAACTGTGTTTATTTTTATGCATGCATACATTATCCCAAAATGGATATGTAAAATGTAGTAATTACTGTTCTTGATAAACATGAATTAGAGGGCATTCATCCACTTGTCTTTTTGATTCATGAATACTTCTCAGGTAGTATCTTCCAGAAAGATGCTCCAGAAAAGACTTAACTATTGTCATTACTACTGAGGTACTTGAGCCTTCCTGACCAGAAGAAATAACAGAACTCAAGGTGACCAAAATGCAAAAAATGTCTTGAACTCATAATTATGGCCACATCTCTTATTCTCTGCCAGTGTATATCAGAAATGAGTTGTATTTGATAAAAAATATGTAGTCACAAGGCTGGTACACTTGCCTGCTGGAGCATAAATGTAGCTCTGATAATATAAGCTCTCATGGAGAGGGCAATACTTTTCTCAGTCTTTATTAACCTTTTCACAAAATGTGTGACCATGTCATTCTATACAATTAATACCCTCTACACCATCATGTGAAACATTGTTTCCACAAATCACATCTCTTTATAGTAAGCAAAATAACTCTAACCCTGAATTAACTCAGAGAGAAGGTACCATCTGAAAGCAAAGGAGAAAATAACACTTAGGTCTATTGAGTTAAAAGGGTCTTATACCACTCTGTGACACCTTTAAAATTTTGACCCAAAGAATATTTTTGTATTATTGTTATTGGAGCTGAATTCTAGAATGCAAACTTGTTTTCAATGAGAGAACACTTCCAGTCCTATAAGACTTTGATCATAATTCAGAGCAAATCCCTATAATAACATTTAAGGTTAGCCACTAAAATGTGTACTTTCAAAACAGGAAAGGAAATAGGCAGCTCAGCCCATATCTACAAAAAAAAAAAAAAAAAAAGAATTTCCACAGTTTCCTGTGACTGTTAGCTGAATACACAAGTAAACCATTCCCCTGTCAAAAATAAAAACATATACTTTAAAATTAAAAAAAGCTTATTTGTAGTTATTTATAATAGATACACGTTGGCTGTTAGATTTTAAATATTCCAGAGGTCTTAAGTTCTAACCTGACATCATGAAGGTTCTTGCCTCTCTATAATCAATAGAGCAGATTGAATTAAAGTATATGACCTCTACTATGAAAAATGATTCCACAAGCAAATGGAAATGAAAAGACAATAGAAAGACATCAGAACCAAAACAGCAAATCATCTTGTCAGGGAATTATCTTGCAATCTCAGCAACCAGATGCATTAGCATCACTCTGTACATGTCTGCTACTCCACAAATATCTTGGGTAGCTTTAGCATCCACTCAAAATGTGGTCACCTGGGAGCTTGTTAGAAGCACAACCTCAGACACATTCCAGCCCTACTGAATCAGAATCTGCATTTTAACAAGAGCTCTAGGTGATTTGGATGCATGATAAAACTTGAGAACCACTATTTCAGAAATTTTGAAACCCTATTTTTTTCTTAATTCAGGGCAATGATGCATCACAGTGATTAACTCACACAAGCCATCTTTTCAACGAAGACAGGGAATAGAGAAACCCTAGGAAGGTACAAGGAATTTTCTTCAAGGTATGGGGTAAAGAATCATGTCTGTATAGAAGGAGGGATTAAAGAGTTTCTCTAGAAGCATATATTTTTCATAAGGTTGAGAAAACATCCAATATCCATACAAAGAATGAGGAAGTAGACAGATGAGGACATTTGGAATATTCTTCTGCCCCAAAATACCAGCAACTATTTTCACCACTGGGGCTTCCCAGGTGGCTCAGTGGTTTAAAAAAACAAACAAACAAACAAAATCCTGCCTGCCTAGCAGGAGATGAGGGTTCAATCTATGGGACGGGGAGATCCCCTCAGGAAGGAAATGGTAACCCACTGCAGTATTCTTGCCTGGGAAATCCTATGACAAAGGATCTTAGTGGGCTACAGTTCATGGGGTTGCAAAGAGTCAGACACAGCTGAGTGACTAAACAATAATCTTGCCACTTTTAGAAATTTTATTTTTATTGCTGAATTGTATCCTCAAGTATTCTCAAGAAAGGTAAACCAGTATCAGTAATTTTAGTCAGACATTATATTGAAGAAAAATTCTCTCTGCAAATCTGAATAGCAGTTGAGGAGAGCCCTAACTGCTCTTGATCTAGTCCAGGTATTTTCAATTGTTGTTCTGAATTTGCGTTTTTCTAATTGTGGCAAAGGGTATAGTTAAGTAAAAGGACTTGAAATGCATCTCAGCTATTCATTCATTCATTTATTCAAACACTTCTGGGACCATCTGGGACAGTCCCCAGATTGTGTATAGGTGCTAAGTGCTAGAAATACAATGAAAAAGACATAGCTTCTGCTCCCTCAAAGCACAGCCAGCCGAGACAGCATACAAAACAGTAATTACACTGAGATGTTTTTAGTGCACAGAAGAAAACAGAAGTTGCTCAAATATAATAATAGAACCCTCTTGAAAGCATTCAGAGAAAGAAACACATGGTCTGTGACTTTGGCTTCACCACTGTATGTATGTCATTAAATTCCATTAGCCTCTGTATGTCATAATTATTTAAATGTGGCTTACAACTGCCTCAGGCATGTTTTTAAAAGCATCCCATTATTGAGGGTGCTAAAAAGCAGCCACACATATTACTATCAATTACTACTGGGAACACCTAGAGCAGAACGTTTTGTAAACAGACCAAAGCATACAACTCCAAATAAATGCCATACTTGCAAAATATGTCACCTTCAGTGGCTTAGTTATTTAATCTGTGAGTTCTGAAGTACTGATTGATTTTTAAATTTATAGCAACAAATTTAACAGCGATTGGATGTTATTTACAAATAAAATATCATAAATGTAAATATTTTACGGCAAAACTAACATTTGATAATGACAACTCTATAACAAAAGGTACTTAAATCATTTTTAATGACTCAGGGGAAAAAATCCTGAAAGAAATTATGTATAACCTTTTAAAAGCTGGTTTTATTAGGTTGGTGCAAAAGTATTTGCAGTTTTACACTGCTGAATTTTGCTGCTTGATATTTGGATCAGTTCAGTTCAGTCACTCAGTCGTGTCTGACTCTTTGTGACCCCATGGACCGCAGCAGACCAGGCTTCCTGTCCATCACAAGCTTCTGGAGCTTGCTCAAACTCATGTCCATCGAATCAGTGATGCCATCCAACCATCTCATCTTCTGTCATCCCCTTCTCCTCCTACCTTCAATCTTATACATTCTTATATGTGGTTCTGTTGTACAGCATTCTAATGTGCATATCTCGCTTTATTATTTTTTGCTAATGACTTACTACTTACTGTTTATTTTATATTTATTTTACACTAACAAAATGATGTTAGACAAAAAGCAAATTCAAGCAATTTTCTTATTCCAGTTCAAATTGGGTTGTAAATTAGTGGAGACAATTTGCAACATCAATGAAACATTTGGCCCAGAAACTGCAAATGAACATACAATGCAGCAGTGGTTCAAGAAGTTATGCAAAGGCAGCAAGAGCCTTGAAGAAGAGGAGCACAGTGGCCAGCTATCAGAAGTTGACAACGACCAATTAAGAGCAATCATTGAAGCTGATCCTCTTACAACTACATGAGAAGCTGGTGATGATCTCAACATCAAGCATTCTATGGTCATTTGGCATTTGCAGCAAATTGCAAAGGTGAAAAAGATCGATAAATGAGTGCCTCATGAGCTGACCACAAATCCAAAAAAAAAAAAAATCATTGCTTTGAAGTGTTGTCTTCTCTTATTTTACACAACAATGAATCACTTCTCAATCAGACTGTGGGACGTGTGACACAAAGAGGACTGTATACCACAACCATTGACAAACAACTCAGTTGGACTGAGAGAAGCTCCAAAGCACTTCCCAAAGTCAAGTGAAAGTGAAAGTCGCTCAGTCATATCTGACTCTTTGCAACGCCATGGATTATATGGTCCATGGAATTCTCAAGGCCAGAATATTGACGTGGGTAGCCTTTCCCTTCTCCAGGGGATCTTCCCAAGCTAGGGATCTAACCCAGGTCTCCTGCATCGCAGGCAGATTCTTTACCCGCTGAGCCACAAGGGAAGACAAATTTGCACCTAAAAATGTCATGGTCATCGTTTGGTGGTCCACTGCCTGTCTGATCCACCATAGCTTTCTGAATCTGGCAAAACCATTACGTCTGTGAAGTAGGCTCAGCAAATCAATGAGATGCACCAACAACTGCAATGCCTGCAGCTGGCATTGGTCAGCAGAAAGGACCCAATTCTTCTCCATGACAGTGCCTGACTGCATGTTGCACAATCAATGTTTTCAAAGTTGAATTAATTGAGCTATGAAGTTTTGCCTCATCATCCATATTCACCTGACCTCTCGCCATTTGACTACCACTTCTTCAAGCATCTCGACAACTTTTTACATGGAAAATGCTTCCACAACCAGCAGGAGGCAGAAAATGCTTTCCAATAGTTCATCAACTCCCAAAGCACGGATTTTTACTCTACAGGAACAAACAAACTTATTTCTCATTGGCAAAAATATGTTGATTGTAATGGTTCCTGTTTTGATTAATACAGATGTGCTTGAGCCTACTTATAATGATTTAAAATTCATGGTCCAAACCACAATTACATTTGCACCAACCTTATACATTAAATGCAGAATGAATGAACCTTATGATCACTAGGCTAAGACAGTTCTCAGCTCCCAATCTCTTCTGAGGTCAAAAAGAATTTTGTATCAATTGACAAAATGTATCAAAATCCTCCCAAGTTAAAACATACTCCAGCAGAGTCACATGTGGGCTTTATGGAACAGATTATATTTAGGTAGACAAATAAGTAGAGACTAGAGTATGCTCCTTGGTCTTTCTAAAATAATTGTGAAACTGAAACCTCCTTTGTAATGATATTCCTTTTAAAGTACACTTGAAGGTACCTCTAGCTTTAGGATGTTCAGATTTGGCCATTCTGTTGGGTTTCAGATGATGGTAGACTACTATTTCAGAAAATGTGAGAGCAACATGTATGCATGTGTTCATATAGGTATTGGAGACTTTTCTCTTAGACTGCATTTTTAGAAATGGTATTGAGGTATGTCACATTCCCTAAAATATTTTGGAAGATTCTTTTCTAAGTTACCTCTTTATCACTTTAAATGAAGCAAATCATTTCTCCCTCTCTGGGTAAATTTGATTTTTAAAATAGCTAAGAGTCATTCAGATCCAAATCTGATGAATTACATATATAATCAGGAGACTGTTTTTCTAAACATCAGGCTATGGGGGAAAACGGCATGATTACAAAGATACTGATTTTCTTACAATGCTTATGAACCAATTACCAAAACTACTCTTAATTTCAAAAAATGTAGTAATATTGGCATAAACATAGGATACAAAGTTTACTAATAATTTTGTTCTAAAAAAGACTGATGAGTTATTTATGCATAACTAGACACAGTTTATCTGGGCTTCCCTGGTGGCTCAGACGGTGAAGAATTCACCTGCAAGGCAGAAGACCTGGGTTGGATCCCTAGGTCGGGAAGATCCCCTGGAGAAGGGAATGGCTACCCACTCCAGATTTCTTGCCTTTAGAATCCCATGAATAAAGGAGCCTGGAGGGCTATAGTTCATGGGGTCGCAAAGAGTCAGACATGACTAAGCAACTAAGCACACACACAAACATGGTTTATCTCTACCTTATTTTATATAAATATGGTGATAGCAATGTAGGAAATGACTTATATGATGATACATTTCTCTAGATCAAGTTTTTTAACTGTGGGTATTATGACTTCAATTTTTATTTCCAGTTCCTAGGAAAGTTCCTTACATAGAACTGGCACTCAGTATGGAATAAATAAATAAATGAGAGTAATTGAGTACTTTGGCAGAATTCATATAATACTGTGAGCTATATCATGCATGAATATAACCATACTACTATACTAGTCTAACTTAAAGAAATTCTAGATCAGCCCCAAAACATCTGAGGAGGCAATGAATAATAAGACCTTCTTATCTAGAAATCATCCAAGCAAAATATTTTTAAAGAGATGAAAATTTTAGAACAACACACTCAAATATTTATCAGCTTCCTCATACAGATAAACTATGACGTCAAACTAAGAATTCATACTCTGGCTGAGTCCTCAATCTTTATACAATTATGAGAACAAATACACTTCACTCTCACCGTTCACTCCCACCAAACACCCAGAAGCCCATTCTGGGTTCTTGACAATGTTGTTTTTCACAGAGTATACATGAATCTTCAAGGATTACAGCTAATAAATTTTCAAAAATTAACTATTAATTTAAATTTTTCTATAACTTTGTAGGTTTATAGTGGAAATGTCATTCATATACAGAAATACATATTGAATAATATGTATATAATTCATATGCTTAGGGCAGATGTGTGTGTATGGTATAAACAAAGCTTTCCTTGTGGCTCAGATGAATCCACCTGCAATGCAAGGAGACACAGTTTCAATCCCTGGGTCAAGAAGAGCCCCTGGAGAAGGGCATGGCAATCTACTCCAGTATTCTTGCCTGGAGAATCCCATGGGCAGAGAAGCCTGGGGCCTACAGTACATAGGGTCACAGAGAGTTGGATACAACTGAGCGACTAACACACACACGGTATAAGCAAGCAAATTATGTGAAGACAGTTAAGAAAATATTGATAAGTGGAAAGAAAATGTCCCCAAAACAAATTGAGATTTAAATTCCTAAGAATGAATTACCCAGAAAACTCAGTAGATTTTACTACTACATTGAGAAAAAAAATGCATCATAGATCTTATAAAAATTTTTAAGTATGCAAAAACTTAGGGCCCAAAAATCTCTAGTCAAAGCTCCATGTCTCATCCTAAGCTTTATTTCCACATGTCAGAAAATGCTGTCATATATGAGTAGTTTTAACTGTATATATATACATATATATAACCAATGTCAGTAAAAGTCTCATCCCAAAGGAAAAAAATTAAATTTGATTCATTTCACCCTGACTACTTCTAGCAAACAAAAGCATCAAATCAATCTATTTTATATGTATTACAATAGACTTTACAAGGAATAATGATTCAAGAAATATGAATACCATTTGATCATTTATTTTTTAAATGCTCTAAGAGCAGCAATAAAAGAAAATCTGCTCCAAGAGTTTGTGTTCACCCAAAGCAAAAGGCCTGGCAGAAATAATAAATACAAATATTAAAGGAAATTAAGCAATGGTAATAATTCATGATTCCAAACTCCAAAGACTCCTTTTAAAATAGTACAAGACTCTTCAATCCTGAAGCAAGAGAATAGACTCATGGACACATTGAAACTTGATGCTCCTTCAAAGGAAGTGGAAAAGATAAAGGCATTCCACATAAGGGCAGTGGAAAAGATCTAAGAAACCAGTTACACCAAGATAAGTAAGACTTTCACCTTCTAGAGATATCTTTCTTCCAAGACTGCAAATTCCACAGGGGGATATAAGAGCAACAGAAATCAGGAGAAATGAATTGCTCTTTTCTTTCCTCAGAGGCTTCCGTGAGAAGTAGCTCAGACTTACAAGCACTCATCCTGAAAAAACTGGTTGAAGACCTGACTTCAAATCATTTCAACAGCGATCTATCTGTAGTAAGCCAAAAAGTGAAAAGGACAGAGAACTATCTTTTGTGTATGTCATCTCCAGTTTATTGTGGTAGGGTTTGAGTGCATGGGGATGACCCAGAAAGATGTTATGGGGAGGGAGGTGGGAGGGGGTTCATGTTTGGGAATGCATGTAAGAATTAAAGTTTTTAAAATTTAAAAATAAAAACTAAAAAAAAAAAAAAAAATAAAATAAAATATATACACCACACAGGCTCAGCACCAAACTATAATTTAGAAACAATTCCAATTACAATGGAGACAATCCTAAAGATATTAAGAAAATGCTCACAATTGTTGATTGAAGTCTGGACAAACCATTACAGACACTTGCTATCTTGCCTCCAACACAATCAGATGTTCAGTGGTATTAAAAATTAATAATTTGGGGAGGTCTCCTAAGGGTAAAAGCACAGCATGAGATTCTATCCTCTTCAGTAATCTTCATAATATACTGTGAGCTGCTAGCATGATACGTTCCTAACGAGAACCCAAAAAATCCCTTCACTAGCAATACTTTCAAGGTTAAAGAAAAAACATTTTTAATCTTTTTGTCTTAAAAAATTTGAGACCCAGAGAAGGGCTATGGGATTAACAGATAAAAACCACTGTACATAAAAAGAGATAAGCAACAGGATTTACTATATAGCACAGGAAACCATATTCAATACCCTGTAATAACTTATAGTGGAAAATAATCTGAAATACATATGATCTATATATACATTATGTCTACAACTAAATCAACTTGCTGTACACCTGAAAGAAAATACTATAATTATACTTTAATAAAATATATTTTTATACATACATAGACTTCATACTTCAGTTGAAGAAAGTAGGGAAAACCAACAGGCCATTAGAGTATGACCTAAGTCAAATTCGTTACAATTATACAGTGGAAGTGACAAATAGAGTCAAAGGATTGGATCTGATAGACAGAGTGCCTGAAGAACTATGGATGAAGGTTGGTGACACTGTACAGGAGACAGTGATCAAGACCATCCCCAAGAAAAAGAAATTCAAAAAGGCAAAATGGTTGCCTGAGGAGGCCTTACAAATAGCTGTGAGAAGAGGAGAAGAGAAAGCCAAAAGAGAAAAGGAAAGATATACCCATTTGAATGCAGAGTTCCAAAGAATAGCAAGCAGAGATAAGAAAGCCTTCCTCAGTGATCAATGCAAAGAAATAGAGGAAAACAATAGCATGGGAAAGACTAGAGATCTCTTCAAGAAAATTAGAGATACCAAGGGAACATTTCATGTAAAGATGGACACAATAAAGGACAGAAATGGCATGGACCTAACAGAAGCAGAAGATATTAAGAAGAGGAGGCAAGAATACACAGAACTATACAGAAAAGGTCTTCATGACCCAGATAATCACGATGGTGTGATAACTCATCTAGAACCAGACATCCTGGAATGTGAAGTCAGGTGGGCCTTAGAAAGCATCACTACGAACAAAGCTAGTGGAGGTGATGGAATTCCAGTCGAGCTGTCTCAAATCCTAAAAGATGATGCTGTGAAAGTGCTGCACTCAGTACGAGAGCAAATTTGGAAAATTCAGCAGTGGGCACAAGACTGGAAAAGGTCAGTTTTCATTCCAGTCCCTAAAAATCGCAATGCCAAAGAATGTTCAAACTACCACACAATTGCACTCATCTCACATGCTAGTAAAGTAATACTCAAAATTCTCCAAGCCAGACTTCATCAGTATGTAAACCATAAACTTCCAGATGTTCAAGCTGGATTTAGAAAAGGCAGAGGAACCAGACATCAAATTGCCAACATCTGTTGGATCATCAAAAAAGCAAGAGAGTTTCAGAAAAACATCTATTTCTGCTTTATTGACTATGTCAAAGCCTTTGACTGTGTGGATCACAACAAACTGTGGAAAATTCTTCAAGAGATAAGAATACCAGATCACCTTACCTGCCTCCTAAGAAATATGATGCAGGTCAAGAAGCAACAGTTAGAACTGGACGTGGAACTACAGACTGGTTCCAAATTGGGAAAGGAGTATGTCAAGTACATATATTGTCACCCTGCTTATTTAACTTGTATAAAGAGTATATCATGAAGAATACTGGACTAGATAAAGCACAAGCTGGAATCAAGATTGCCAGGGGAAATATCAATAACCTCAGATATGTAGATGACACCACCTTTATGGCAGAAAGCAAAGAAGAAAACTAAAGAGCCTCTTGATGAAAGAGAAAGAGAAGAATGAAAAAGTTGGCTTAAAACTCAATATTCACAAAGCTAAGATCATGGCATTTGGTCCCACCACTTCATGGCAAATAGATGGGAAACTGGAAACAGTGATGGACTTTATTTTGTGGGGGCGGGGTGGGGGGCTTCAAAATTATGCAGATGGTGACTGCAGCCATGAAATTAAAAGACACTAGCTCCTTGGAGAAAAGCTAAGACAAACCTAGACAGCATATTAAAAAGCAGAGACATCACTTTGCCAACAAAGGTCTATATAGTCAAAGCTATGGTTTGTCCAGTAGTCACGTATGGATGTGAGAGTTGGACCTTAAAGAAAGCTGAGTGCTGAAGAATTGATCCTTTTGAACTGTGTTGTTGGAGAAGACACTTTAGAGTCCCTTGGACTGCAAGGAGTTCAAACCAGTCAATCCTAAAGGAAATTGGCCCTGAATACTCATTGGAAGGACTGATGCTGAAGTTGAAACTCCAATACTTTGGCCACCTGATGCAAAGACTAACTCATTTGAAAAGACCCTGATGCTGTGAAAGATTGGAGGCAGGAGGAGAAGGGGATGACAGAAGATGAGATGGTTGGATGGCATCACCAGTTCAATGGACATGAGTTTGAATAAACCCTGGGAGTTGGTGATGGACAGGAGGCCTGGCATGCTACAATCCATGGGGTTTCAAAGAGTCCAACATGACTCAGCAACTGAACTGAACTGAGAATTCTACTGTGTTGTAAAATCTGGCTCAAGTTACCTTCATCTCTTAGCAGTATTATTGAAATAGCCTAGTGGTCTTCAAAAGAAGTGGACAACAGAGGATGACATGGTTGGATGGCATCACTGACTCAATGGACATGAACTTGAGCAAACTCCCGGTGATATTGGAGGACAGAGAAGCTTTAGGGTACTGCAGTCTTTGGGGTTGCAAATAGCTGGACACAACTTGGACATTAAACAAAAACAATAAAAAAGTCTTCAAACACATTTGCTTACACACTCCTCTAAACATTTCTAAGTCAACAACTGAAAATTTCATTATGCATTTAAATTGCTGTAAAGGATAAACTCTTATTTTACATATACCTCATGAAATCATAAAGTCATATCAATTTAACCCCATCTGCCAATTAAAAATATGAATAAGCACTTTTTTTAAACAGGTTGAAATAGTCAACTTTTTTTCCCCAAATTAGTTGGTATATCCATAGATGAAAATTTATTGTATAATAACATCTAACAGCAATTCAGTTGATATTTTTTATTTTCATATTGAGACTCTCTAATCATACAAATGGGTAGGAATAGAAATTTAGGGTTTTATTAATGTTACTAAACTATCTGAACTTCATCCAAGTTTCATTATAAAAATCCATCTAGCAATAAAGTTTTAATAATCAACTAATAATTTAAATATTTAATTTTGATGAACACAAGAAACTCAAACTCCAACCTGTTTTTCGTTTGTTTGTTTTGTCTAATCATTGGAGTCATTTTGTTTCTAATTTATGGTGAGTATACTGCAAAAAAAAAAAAAAAAGAATTATCAATTATTTTACAGTATCTTGAAAAAAAAAAAAAGAATTACCAAAAAACTACTCTGTGCATCTATTACTCTTTCAGTTAAAGGCTCTTTATTATACCAGATACAATTAAAAAGGGTAAAGACAAAATCAAAATTATATTCCTAATGATTTTGGTGAATTAATTTTTAGATAAAATATTTCATATCACAGGCTTTAAATATATTTTTGTCAAAGCCATAGAATTACAGATTTTGTTAATTCAAGGAAAATATGGAGTTAGGAAATCAATTCTCATTATCAAACCAGTTTGCCCACAATTAAGTTTTTTTCTATCAGAAAAGTCTGATTTGATTTTTCAATTTAAATAATTGTTTTAATAAAGATCCATGTGGAAACAATCTTCTGAATCTAAATTCAGATAATTTGGGCTTGTATGATAATCTGAATTTCTATGATATAGCGATAAATAGACAAATGGATAAAGCAGAAGACAGAAATCTATAAATGATAAAATCAGGTATTTTTCTCAATCTCATTTTTTTTTTTCTCTCAAAGTGAACTCCCACAGGAGTGGTGGTTTTTCAGGCAATAGAAGGGGTGTGGAAGAGGTAAAGATGTCAAGTCCAAGTATTTGAGAGTGTCCCTTCATTTGTCACTCTAGAAGTTTTTACACCCTGGGGAAATGCACCATGGTACAATCTGGAATGAATGAGAAAAAAAGCCTTTCTTTTGAAGCGAAAGGAGATGTCATATGGGAGATGGGAAGGATGAGCAAGCACAATGCCTTGACCTCAGATTCATTACCAGGGAGCTAAGTTTCAGGCAGTGAGCTGATCTGGAAATTCACTCCTTTAAAGACTATGTCCCTATAAAATTTTCAGGCAGCCTTGGAGGTTGTATATCTAGTTTGAACACTACTCCATTAACCAATTCACTGTAGCCCGGCTTCCATCTCTGGCTTCTACAGCCTGAGTAGCACAGTGCCAGAATGATTCTTTCAGTTCCAAAATAGAAAATCAGTCCTCTGCTCAAAACTTTCCAGGAGTTTCACAATCTCACACTCAGCAAAATCCAGCTATCTTGACAGCAGCCTACAGTGCTCTTAACAATTTCCCTTAAACCCCATCACTCCTCTGGCGCAATGTCCTACTAAATTCCCTTGGCTCATTTTGCTGTGCCACACTGGGGTCTCTGATGGCCCTCAAATTCTCAAAAGGCTATCATTTCCTCCTCTAAAATGCTCTCTCCTCGACCCCCGTGACTTACAACCTCATTTTCACTAGATTGTTACTCAGATACCTTCCCAGTGAGGTTTTTCCTGGCCACCCTATTACTTATTGCTCCTATTCCCCTTTTCCTGCTTTATTTTTTCCCCTGAAGTACCTGTTACCATTTGACTCTATATTTTCCTGTTTATGATTTGCTTTTTAATCCTGTATAGAATGTAAGCTCATAAAAATAGGATTGTTTTAGTTCTATATTCCACTAAAATAGGAGACTTTCTAGGTGGTTCAGTGGTAAAGAATCTGCCTGCAACGCAAGAGACCCAGATTCAATTCCTGGGTCAGGAAGATTCCTTGGAGAAGGAAATGGCAACCACTCCAGTATTCTTGCCTGCAAAATCCCATGGACAGAGGAGCCTGGTGGGCTACAGTCCAGGAATTTACAAAGAATCAGACACAACTTAGCAATTAAACAGCAGCAGCAGCATCCAACAAATATTTCTCAAGTGAAAAAACATGTGACCCCTTTAATAAATGAGGCAAATTTCTATGTACACTGGAGAACAGTCTTACTTGTTTAAGTTTGGTTTTGGTGTTTGTTTTTTTTTTGTATATTGTGAAATTTGAAGAGTTATTAAGGCTTGAAAGAAAGTTCTAATATATAGCATCAGGTGGATCTCTAGAATGGACATCAACATTTATGCTGAATTCACCTGATTCTGTACATGTGATCCACATGTATGCATATTCCTTGGAAAGCAACATACTATTTGTATATATTCATCCACTATTTAGCCCAATAACATACACATTATTTTCAAATGGTTTCCTCCTTTTTTAATAAAATTGGTATATATTTTTACTCCAAAGCAGTTTCCTTAGATTTATAAGCTATGATTAATGAAAATATTAACTTTACCAATGGCAACATATTAATTGATTCTGTTTTCATGTATTTTAATCTCATGTCTGAAAAAAAGCTATATGGGTGCTGCCCCTAAAATTAAATAACTTCTCTACATCAAAATGTCCAAAAAGAATGTAGCTAGAGTGTTAATCAATAGTAAATATATACGGTTGACAGCACATTGGAATTGGGTACCCTGAACTGTAGTCAGTTGTGGATGTTATCAATTTTGTCCCTAAAAGCATTTAAGGCAAGCTTGCCAGCTGTCACTATCAGGCTATAACTTTCCCTCTTGTCTTTTCAGTCATTTAAAAATCCCATTGGATTTCATTTTATTAACAGGTTAATTGATCTATTACATTTCACTGGAGTACTATTGACTATGCTTAAAAAATTATCCACTTTGCCTTATGTCACTTGTATAGTACTTCTTTTCCAGATATTAAAGTATCAGAACCAGAAATGCTATCAGTCTTGAAGATTGTTTAATATAATTTGATGGACATTGAACATACTTCACAAAAACCATGAGCCATATGTGTGTGTTAGTCACTCAGTCGTGCCCAACTCTTTGCGACCCCATGGACTGCAATCCACCAGGTTCCTCTGTCCATGAGATTTTCCAGGCGAGGATACTGGAGTGGGTTGCCATTTCCTTCTCCACGGGATCTTCCCAACCCAGGGATTGAACCTGGGTCTCCTGCACTGCAGGCAAATTCTTTACCGACTGAGCTCCAAGGGAAGCCCAAGCCATATATATATATATATATAATATATATATATATAAAATGTATATATATATATATATAATGTATATATTATATAGAGAATCATAAATATATATTCATTCAAAAATATTCATAAAGAACTTACTATATGCTAGTTGCTATGAAGAGATACATACACAACACACACTTGATGATCAAAGATCTAAGCTAAAAGAACACTAATACCACAGAAAATGTATGAATTCTGTAAGGTGACCCAAATGGAACTCGCGGAGGAAATTTAAAGAAGTCAAACCAAAAACTTTGAGAATATTAATGATCTCAAAGATACTTATCCTATAAGCAAACAGAGATATAATCTTAGTTTAAAAATCACTCCAATCGACACCTTTATTAAAAAAATCATAAAATACTTAAATTATTCCTGTGTTCACACTCTAGAGGTGGTATCCAGAGGTCCACAGGGAACCACCTCAACAAAGTTAAGGCCAATAATGGCCCTTAACATTCCTTTTTCCACAGAGAAATGTTCCACCTAACAGAAGATTTATACTTTTCAAAGAAATGTTAAGTCCTGATGCTGGGAAGGATTGAGGGCAGGGGAACAGGCCATCAGAAGATGAGATGGCTGGATGGCATCACCGATGCAAAGGACATGAACTTGGGCAAACTTCAGGAGATAGTGAGGAACAGGGAGGCCTGGCAGGCTGCAGTCCATGGGCTCCCAGTCAGACATGACTGAGTGACTGAACAACAGCAAGCCTGATAAGTGATTCACTAAAATAAGTATTTTAAAGTATATTTTAAAAGTACCAAAAATGACCAGTATTTTCTTTCAAGAAAAATAGTGATAGTAGTCCCCTTTATCTTAGAAACTAAAAAATCTTTTCACAAATATTCCCATAAGGGGGAGGATTCGCTCTTAATAGAGAATTTTCAGTGGATATACAAATGAACTATGATTTAGAATTAAAGTTCTAATGAGGTCCTTATGAAATAGTAGAGTAATAATATGATTTATTTTCTGGCCATCACCTGGACTTAAACTATGAAAGACATTCAGTAAAAATTGCTGAGTCTTTTATTCCTCACAAAAGGTAGCATAAAGAATAAATATACTTTCTAAATACTGCCAGCTTTTAAAACTCAGATTTCAAAAATATAGTTAATGCCCCCAAAGAGTATCCTTTGTAGTCTGAAAATTCTGAGCACTTTTTCAAATAAACATTTTATGATTTTTATTTTGAAAAAGCCTCTGAAGTTTTAGCTTTCTTTGAAGCAATGTTTCATAGCATGCCACATTACATATCAGTTTGTACTTAGATATTTTAGAGCATTAGCTCTCCGCCGTACAATTTAATAGTGTTTCACAGTAGAAATGAAATATAGTAGGTGCATATTTTATATACATAGAGTATTCTCTGAAATAATTTGAGATATTTATCAACTTTTTTATAGCAAAAGTATACATTTTGGAAGATATAGTATCACCAGTATTTTCCTCTGATTATAATATTTGAAGAAGAATAATCAATTTACACTTAATATAGATATAATACATAGATAAGGCATACAAAATAGTAAGAAAAATTACATTTTAAAAGTGGTTGAATTAACCTGAGTTTTGTAAGGTTTGAAACTAAATATTAAATCATGTACAATTACACTAATTTTGCAGGATAAATGCTATTACTTTAATTTTTAGATAATAGATCTTTAATTATAACTTCAAGTGAAATATATAATAAAATTCATACTATGTAAGCATCAGTTTGAAAAATGTATATTCAGCAAAAGTATGGAAAACTGAAGATAATATAAAACACCATAGCTTTATTCACAAAGTGAGTAATTTTTAGGCAAGTAATAAATATTGGATTTAAAAGTGCCCCATTTTTGTCATTGCAAAGATAGCTGGCCCTGGATTATGATTATGTGTTCATAATGTCAAGTATGTTGATGGGACTAAGCATGTTAATTGCCATTTTACCTGCAGGATAGCAAACACTTAATTATTTGCAAACTTCTCAATGATTAGTTGAATTGTATACAGCTTATCTGCAGTGTTCAGTGGCTCTAGAATAGAGAGATAGCTGTAATTAAAAACAGTCAACTTTTCTTGGCAGTCACCTCAATGAGATAAACAGGAAAGTCTCTTAATCAGTGCTTTCTTCTCATCTATCTCTCCCAGTAATTCTTCAACAAGCAACTATAATCAGTGTTAGTCAATTCCCCAAATATGACTGATCTACAAGCCATGACAACAAACAGTGGGCTGCACTTTGAACAACTCTACTTGCCACTCTACCCTCTTTGTGCCATGTGGTAAGTAGATACACAAAAGCAAACTTGTTTGGTGGATGTCCCAAGTCAAACATATTTACTTAGGGCTGAAACTTGGAAAGCTTACCACATTACAGCCACCTTTTGAAGATGACTGAATAAATGTATTTTCTGAAGCTAAAAATATACCCAGAATGTAAAAGGTTTATCAAACAATCCAAGTATCAGATAAAATAATCTATTAAAAACAAAATTCAGAGAATGAGAAAAGGAAAGCAGACTAAAGGATCTGTTTTCCTTCTCTAGAAGACTGCTTTACATGAAACCTCTTACCTACTGCGGAGAACAAACAGCAACATGCGGGGAACAGAATCAGCCACCAAGGACAGCTGGTTTCTTAGCCAAGTATATTCTCTAACCTTGATGACTAGAGGAATAAATGGTTATGACTTTCCTGGAACATTTTAGGAAGGAAGTATATTCTACAGCATAAAAAGTTATTTTGTTAAAGCCCTTCAAATGCTTTGTAGAAAAAAAAAAAATGCTCTATAGAATTTCTGTTTATTCCCTGTGGTCATCCTTTGCTTTACAGAGCTCATTCTCCTATGGGAAAACTCTTTTCATGGATAATATCCTAACACATAGTCCTTTTAAAGCTACAGCGTCAAAACACTTTTCTTACTTACTGCTGAATTCTAGCATCCTAAAGGCACAGGTGGAGCAATACGGCATAACTGAGCAGAGGTACTGTTGGTCACAGCATGTGAAACAACCTTAAATCAGAGCTCCTTTAACAGAGTTTGATGGCCAGACAACTTATATGTATTTATAATCTGAATTCAAATTAAGTTGATTGATTCCAAGGTAGCTTTTTTTTTTTTTCCCACTCTAAGAGTCAAAAAAACACTTTCATAACTTGTAGTAGTACTGCTACTAAAGGGAAGTTCCTCATTTTCTGTTTTCAGTTGTAATTCTCTCAGTGTGCTTTATTTTGCAGACATGGGTTTATCTATATAATGGGTTTATCCTCTATTGGAAAGAAAGTGTGTTTATTTCATTCTTTCACTAGATATGCTCACACATAGAATATTTGAGATTTTCACACACATAACTTTAGTGAAAAAGAAATACAGTTTGCAATGTCTTTACTCTGTATTCTCAACTGGTGACCCTGGTTAGTTTCATTTCACCTAAACACCCACAACTTTCACTTCACCTCAGTTTCTCTGTATCTTCAGTACACAGCACAAGTCTCTGATGAAACATCCTTTTATCAATGAAGCCTTCCCTGCCACACCCTGTATAACAAAACTCATAGCCTTCCCCGGACACCTCTTCTGCTCTCCATTCTTACATGTACTTTTGCTGTCTTCAAAGCATTTAGATCTGCCTGACCTACTACATATTCATCAATATATTAGTGTCTTATTCTAAAAAATGGTTTGCTGTTCCCTTCTGTATATCCAAATCTTAAAGAGATTACTTGATTTATAGTACACATTCATTAAATAATTTGCTGAGAGGATGAATCAACAGTTTAAATTCCATTTTGAAAATGAGTTCCATATATTAGTTTATTTAAATGTGTCCTTAAATATTTAAACATCATTTGTTAATATGCATTTTCACTTTTTCTGTTACATATTTAAACACAAAAGATATTTTGTACATAGCACACATACAAAGAGCTGAGTTCTTTTAAATGTCTTTTAAAACTTCCAAATCAACATCAGTTGTTTAAAAGCAATTGAAAATCTCAAATTGAAAAATTAAGGTTTTACCCCCTCAATTGTTCCAATGAGAGTGAAATTTACTCCTAAATTTAGTGTAAAAGTAGAAATAGCAGAGACTTGATTTACTTTTTAAAATTTCATCTAAAATCTCTGGGTTTGAAAGACCCTTACTAAGGAAAGATGCTTATTCCAGATGAAACAAGGTTAAAGTGATTCAAGGATACTGAATGAGAAATTTGCCCACAATACCCAATGTTGTGGGCCAGAGATTCATAACCATGAAGGTACTTTGAAGCTCTGTGTGCAGTTCAAATCCTCTTCAGTGGCACATGAGCATATGAGTCCTTCAGAGTCTCTGAGAATAAGAATCTGCCTGCCAATGCAGGGGTTCGATCCTGATCTAGGAAGATTCTTCATGCCATGGAGCAACTAGGCCTGTGAGCCATAACTGCTGAGCCCACATTCTAGAAACTGCCAGCCACAACTGCTGAGCCTGCATGCCTAGAGTCCATGCTCTGGGAGAAGCCACAACACTGAGAAGCTCACACATCACTAGGAAGAGTAGCCCCTACCTCAGCAAGTAGAGAAAGCTAGTGCAGTACAACAGAGACTCAGCGCAGCCAAAAAATTTAAAAAAAGAAAATCAGATTATGCCTTAAACTGCTTTCACCAAGTCAGTTTGTGGTTTTAATTAAGTAATTAGAGATAAGAAATATGTGCTTTGTGCATGTATGCCAAGTTGCTTCAACAGCAACTCAAAGACAAAGCCAGTCAGATGGGGATGATATTGCCATTTAAACTCTAAAGAATAGCAGCTTTTTCTGGCTTACTACCTAATTTTGATAGTTGTATTTTTGTGACCTACTCCCCTTGGTTTCTTCACAACCTGAGTGTGTTCAACCCATCTGTTAACCAACTGAATCTGATCATTAGCCAGAGCTTTAAGGTCATTATAATGGCAGAATTTATTTTCCTTGTAGATATCTCCAGATAGCACTCCTTTCATTTTTAATCTTATTTTAAATAACTGAGGCATTCTTATGTAAGAGGTTCATAGATAATTTCAAGTACTTAAAACTCCAGCTGAATCAGTAGCCCCTAATTCTTTTCTTTCTACCCTCACCATTCATCCCAAATTTCCCAGCTCTTCTCAGGGCTATGACGTAAATTTCCCACTACTGCAACTATACAAAGCCAGTAAGGGAAGATTGCTTACTTTATTAGTCTAAAAGAAAGCGAAGTCACTCAGTCACATCTGAGCGTTTTCTTCCCTTACTGGCTTTGTATAGTTGCAGTAGTGAGAAATTTACATTATAGCCCTGAGAGGAGCTGGGAAATTTGGGATGAATGGTGAGAGTAGAAAGAAGAGAATTTAGTGCCTATTATATGTTATTCAGCTTCCCTGGTGGCTCAGATGGTAAAGCATCTGCTCGCAGTGCGGGAGACCCAGGTTCAATCCCTGGATTGGGAAGATCCCCTGCAGAAGGAAATGGCAACCCACTCCAGTACTCTTGCCTGGAAAATTCCATGGACTGAGAGGGCTACAGTAGGCTACAGGTAGCTACAGTAGCTACAGGGCTCCTAGTGGGCTACAGTCCATGGGGTCGCAAAGAGTCCAAAATGACTGAGCGACTTCACTATATGTTATTCATTTTATATGTGATATTCCATTACTATTCACAGTGAAGTGAGTTATACTTTATGGATACAAAACTGAATTAGAGAAGGAAATTTCTCAAGCACACACTGTCAGAGCCTCAACACAAACTTGAGTATGTGTAACTCTTCCTTCAAATATAGGCTGAGGTTACACATGTAAAATTCTAGAAATGTCCCAAAAGTTAGGTTTACAGAGCACAGTGGGGCTTCCCAAGTGGCACTAGTGGTAAGAACCCACCTGCCAATGCAGGAGATGTAAGAGACATGGATTCAGTCCCTGGGTTGGAAAGATTACCTGAAGGAGGAAATGGCAGCCCACTCCAGTAACTGTTCCTGGAGAATCTCAGGGACAAAGGAGCCTGGGCAGGCTACAGTCCATAGGGTCACACAGAGATGGACATGACTGAAGCTACTTAGAGTGCACTCACAAAGACATGTTTCTTATCTTTAATTACTTAATTAAAACCACAAACTGACTTGGTGAAAGCAGTTTAAAGTAAAATCTGTGATTTTCTTTTTTTTTATTTTTTTTTGGCTGCGCTGAGTCTCTGTTGTATTGCACTAGCTTTCTCTACTTGCTGAGGTAGGGGCTACTCTTCCTTGTGATGTGTGGGCTTCTCAGTGTTGTGGCTTCTCTGAGAGCATGGACTCTAGGCATGCAGGCTCAGTAGTTGGAGCTGGCAGTTTCGAGTGTGTGGACTCAGCGGTTACGGCTCACAGGCCTAGTTGCTCCATGGCATATGGAATGTTCCCGGACCAGGATCGAACCCCTGCACTGGCAGGCAGATTCTTATTCTCAGATTCTTATTCACTGTGCCCCCAGGGAACTCCCTGTGCTGCTTTCTGTTTGATGGGTAATTCTTACTCCATCAGTTCACTTCAGTCAGTTCAGTCACTCAGTTGTGTCCAACTCTATGCGACCCCATGAATCGCAGCACGCCAGGCCTCCCTGTCCATCACCAACTCCCAGAATTCACTCAGACTCACGTCCATCGAGTTGGTGATGCCATCCAGCCATCTCATCCTCTGTCATCCTCTTCTCCTGCTGCCCCCAATCCCTCCCAGCATCAGAGTCTTTTCCAATGAGTCGACACTTTTGCATGAGGTGGCCAAAGTACTGGAGCTTCAGCTTTAGCATCATTCCTTCCAAACAACACCCAGGACTTATCTCCTTTAGAATGGACTGGTTGGATCTCCTTGCAGTCCAAGGGACTCTCAAGAGTCTTCTCTAACACCACAGTTCAAAAGCATCAATTCTTCAACTCTCAGCTTTCTTCACAGTCCATCTCTCACATCCATACATGACCACTGGAAAAACCATAGCCTTGACTAGATGGACCTTTGTTGGCAAAGTAATGTCTCTGCTTTTCAATATGCTATCCGGGTTGGTCATAACTTTTCTTCCAAGGTGTGTCTTTTAATTTCATGGCTGCAATCACCATCTGCAGTGATTTTGGAGCCCAAAAAAATAAAGTCTGACACTGTTTCCACTGTTTCCCCATCTATTTCCCATGAAGTGATGGGACCGGATGCCATGATCTTTGTTTTCTGAATGTTGAGCTTTAAGCCAACTTTTTCACTCTCCTCTTTCACTTTCATCAAGAGGCTCTTTAGTTCCTCTTCAATTTCTGCCATAAGAGTGGTGTTATCTGCATATCTGAGGTTATTGATATTTCTCCTGGCAATCTTGATTCTAGCTTGTGCTTCTTCCAGCCCAGCATTTCTCATGATGTACTCTGCATATAAGTAAGCAGGGTGGTAATATACAGCCTTGACGTACTCCTTTTCCTATTTGGAACCAGTCTGTTGTTCCATGTCCAGTTCTAATTGTTGCTTCATGACCTGCATTGAAGGGAATGATGCTGAAGCTGAAACTCCAGTACTTTGGACACTGCATGCGAAGAGTTGACTCATTGGAAAAGACTCTGATGCTGGGAGGGATTGGGGGGCAGGAGGAGAAGGGGACGTCAGAGGATGAGATGGCTGGATGGTATTACTGACTCGATGGATGTGAGTCTGAGTGAACTCCGGGAGTTGGTGATAGACACGGAGGCCTGGCGTGCTGCAATTCATGGGGTAACAAAGAGTCGCATACAACTGAGCGACTGAACTGAACTGAACTGACCTGCCTATAGGTTCTCAAGAGGCAGGTCAGGTGGTCTGGTATTCCCATCTTTTCCAGAATTTTCCACAGTTTGTTGTGATCCACGCAGTCATAGGCTTTGGCATAGTCAATAAAGCAGAAGTAGATGTTTTTCTCGAACTCTCTTGCTTTTTCCATGATCCAGCGGATGTTGGGAATTTGATCTCTGGTTCCTCTGCCTTTTCTAAAACCAGCTTGAATGGATCCTGTCAAATGGGAGACTGGTCGAAACCACTCAAGCTTCTCATCTAAGAAAAATTTTGGCCCACAGCCAAATCTGGAAAGGTCTCAATATTTCAGCGCTTTCACTGAATGCAGACTTCAAGTCTTCCCCTCTGCATCTGCTGCCCTAAGGAATGACCTAGGGAGTCAGACTCACTCACAACTCACGTGGCTTTGACAATAAGGTCAATAAGGGCCATCTTTCCCAAAAGACTCACAGCAATTTATCAGCTTTAATAGACAAAAATCATCATCAATGAGGCTTGGATATTTATGCTAAAGAACTATTGTCACAGAACTAGGCACTGTCATCTGAGAAAGTCCCTCTACTGGGGATAGAAGAAAGTCAGGAAGTTAATGACTAAGAAAACTGACCTCAGGCCAATCAGCTAAAACTCAAGGAAAGCAGGCTGATTTAGGGCAGTCTGACAGCAGGTGGCATGGAGCAATCACCAGAATGAATAGAGGGGATATATTAAGGTTTTAAGAAAGATTAATATGAGCAAGGAAAAAACAGCAGGGTCAGGCATGGGGATGGGTAAAGGGATGACAGCAGGTCCCCTGATAAGGTCTCCAGTCCACTGTAGTAAAACCAGAATCTCAGGTACACAAACTGAAGTCAAAAGATAGAGACTTGGTCACAAAAACCAAGGCAGGGTGGAGCCCTTCTACCACAATAATGGTAGAAGATTTGTAACATCAACAGCAAGGTTAATTTCTTGCTGAGTTATAGCTCTTTAAATTCTTCCTGACAAAGACAAGAACCATCTCCAGCACCTGGGGAATTCTAAATAGGCAGATTAAAGCAAAGCAAAGCCCTAACCTCCTAGACTATTTCAAAGACCGTGTATTCCTTTAACTAGGTATCAACAAACTTTGTCCATGAAGTATCAAATAGTAAACATTTTAGAGTTTGAGGGCCATACAATTCATTTCTTGTGGTACAACTACTCATCTCTGCCACTGTACTGCTAATCAGCCACAGATAATGTATAAAGAAATGACCATCACTGTGATTCAGTAAAAATTTATTTTGGATGTTGAAATTTGAATTTCATACAATTTTCGTGAGTCATGGAATATTATTCTTTTATGAGTTTATTTTTTTCCCTTGAATGACTTAAAAAGATAAAATCCATCCTAGTTTACAGGCCATGTCAAAATAGGTTACAGTTCAGATTTGGCCTGCAGCCCATAGGTCACCAACCTCTGCCTCAGATGACATAATGTCTGATAGCTTCCTATGCAAAGGGACTCTCTAGCTCTCCCATCATTTGTAAAATAGGGAGCCATGACAATTCCTCAGCTAAATGAATCACCACACCCTTGACACCCAAAGTGCTTCCAAATGTACATATTTATCTCTCATTATTAATGGGAGGTGCAGTATGAGTAATGTCCACACCACTTTTGCATGGTTCTTAAACCTTCATTCAAAATGCTGTACAATGGTGTACAGTATCAAGAATGGCAGTATCGACATTTGGCAAACACATAAGTATACAGTCAATTCCAGGTTACCAGTACTTTCAAAACTCTCAAGTTTTTTATGATTTATTAAGTTATCCCTTCTTCTTCTTCTCCATTAGAATGATCTTTGATAGCACAATATAAATCTACACTATCTCAACCACAGTCATATTTTCCAGGAAATAAAGAATACTTTTCCCTTTACACATGCTCATTTGTTGGTCCTTTCATAAAACAAGTCCACTGTTTATAATAGCCAGGACATGGAAACAACCTAGATGTCCATCAGCAGATGAATGGATAAGAAAGCTGTGGTACATATACACAATGGAGTATTACTCAGCCGTTAAAAAGAATTCATTTGAATCAGTTCTGATGAGATGGATGAAACTGGAGCCGATTATACAGAGTGAAGTAAGCCAGAAAGAAAAACAACAATACAGTATACTAACACATATATATGGAATTTAGGAAGATAGCAATGACGACCCTGTATGCAAGACAGGGAAAGAGACACAGATGTGTATAACGGACTTTTGGACTCAGAGGGAGAGGGAGAGGGTGGGATGATTTGGGAGAATGACATTCTAACATGTATACTATCATGTGAATTGAATCGCCAGTCTATGTCTGACGCAGGATGCAGCATGCTTGGGGCTGGTGCATGGGGATGACCCAGAAAGATGTTATGGGGAGGGAGGTGGGAGGGGGGTTCATGTTTGGGAATGCATGTAAGAATTAAAGATTTTAAAATTTAAAAATAAAAACTAAAATTAAAAAAAAAAAAAAACAAGTCCAGTGTTTGAAGAAAACCACCTTAGTCTGAAATCAGATGATGAGTTAGTAAAGCCAGTGATCAAGCCACTAGGGTGGGGTGGGGGGACAAAGTTTAGCAACTGAAACTTTGAAATTGTCCCCGTGTTTTTCTGTAAATGAAAAATTGTGAGTTTTCTTTGCATGGTGTGTTTTTTTTTTCTTTTTTCATTCTAAAATCTTGCTTCCTGAGTATCAAAGTAATACTTGCTTATTTGTGTATACAGTAATTTCAAGCCTCTCCCCTCCATTCTCATATCCTTTTGGATTCTTCCAAAATAATGTCTTTAAAAGGATTTGGGATTCTGCTTCATGTAGTTATTCTTTGCCACTGTCACACCTCTCACTGCAATAAAATATGAAAAGGTTAGAGCACTCATTTCATCAACCCTACCTAGAAATATACTTTTTCCAACCCAAGAGAATTAAAATCTAAATTTGGACAGTGAGGGGTAGGAGAAAAAATAAAAGTAACTCTCTGCAAAAGATATGTAATATAAAAGGAAGTAGGTTTGAAATAAGAAGTGCCCCAAGATAAAAGAATTTTCTTGTTTGAAAATTTTGTATGGTTCATGCTTAATTTTTTATACTAATGAAGGACAAGAAATATACAAAAGTGAATAAACCAAAATCATTTATTATTCTATTGAAGGTCCAATAAGGGTTTTTTTTCAAAGTCTGAGGTTTTGATCTTCTTTAAAATAATTTAACCATCTTATAACAACAAAACGCATGCCTATACATTCAATCTATTTGTAAAGTGTTGGCAAAAAAAAAATCTTCCCTAAAACACTGTAAAGATACCACTTGATTGCATTCCAAGCACAACAGTAGCTAAAACAAAACTAGAAATTAAATGAACATTATGCACAGATTATACACAATGAATAACAATAGCTACCATTTGTTGGTACTAAACATATGTCATGCACTACACTATGTGATTTAAAGATAATCTTCATTTAGTCCACTCAAAACCCTATCAAGGAAGTAATATTTTGGTTTCTATTTTACAGATGGTAACATGCTTAAATTGCAATGGCCCTTAAGCATGTTGAAGTCCAACTCTATACTTCTATACAAAGGGAGAAATTGGATTTCAGAAGGCTGTCATGCACCATGGGTCATCATCAACAAAGCTGTGGTTAGCAGATCCTAGGCCCTCAGAGTCCACTTTCTTCCTGGCACAATTCTGTCTCCCAAAGATTTGCAAAATAGACTTTGTACAGATCCACAGTTGAGATCTGCATTGTGGTTATTTGTTTTAGACATCAGAGCCAAGTAAACTAAATATTCTTGCTTCATTCATTTAATATTTATTGTGCATATAACTGTGCATGGCTCTAAGAATCATGGAGTGAGCAATGAGCAAAATCTTGGCCTCCTCATATGTTTCCTTGGTTTGTATTTTCCAGGTAGAACTTTTTACATACAAACATCATGGAAGATATCTTATAATAAAATATATAGGAAAATTTTTTTCTAAAACTCAAATATAAGTTTTTCACAAAATGTGCATGAAGACTTTCAAATTATATCTACAAAAGCAACTGCAAAACATCCAAGTCACATGTTGACATTTTGACAATCAATGTCAACCCAGGGGATGTGTGTCCAAAACAGTGAGGTGTTCCCACATACAAAACAACTGATTGTTAAAAATTAGATTATCTGACTGGAGTACAGAAAATGACTTTTTTCATGTGTTTTACATTCTTATATGTCAAGTTTTTTTTTTTTTTTTACTTTTATATAAATGTTTTAGTTACACATCAGGAAATTGGTTATGGGTCTTGGGTTGGCATATAGTGATCACTTGAAGTAATGGGAAATAGGTAAATAGGTTTCCAGTTAACATTTTCACATGTTTTTCTGGAATGGATTATGAATATTAAGAGGGAGATGCCTAGCAGACAGAAATCTCTATTGTGGTGGAGTTTACATTCTAAAGGGAAGAAAAAGATAGTTAACACAATAAATGAGTACACTACATGGTATGTTAGATTGTGATAAGTATTACAAAAGAATAATTAAACCAGGAGTGGGATGAGGGTATGCGTATGTGAGGCAGGGATGAATGTGATTTTGGTTAGGGGTTTTTAAGAAAGACCTCACTCAGAAAGTGACAACTGAATAAAAAACCTGGGTGGGGTGAAAAAGCCCACTACAGATGTTAGTGAAGAACATTCCAGACAGAGACAAGCATAAAAAAATATTTCTGGTGAATTTCAAGGATATCAGATTGGAACCTGGCTAGAAGAAATAACAAGGGACACAGTGAAAGATAATGCCTTCAGAGAAGCAGTGGTGTGGGGTGAGGGGAGAGAGGAAGATATACAGAAATAATGATGGTGATAACAATGGAAAGCGACAGTGCTTTTTCTGGTATTGAACCACTGTCAGTCCACCAGGGTATTTTCATTTTCTTTTCATTTTACCTAAGATAGCAGCCTCGCACATAAATCTTCACCCACTTGCTTTCTTTGGAACTGTGTGATAATAAGAAAGTTAATTATGGGAAAGGTCTGTTTCATGGTCACAGTTACTACAGAAACCAAACAAATTGCATGGTACACAGTCCCACTTGTGTGCCTTTTTATTCCTCGTTTCCTAAACTTACATCAAGTACAAAATGGCACATGGAATGTGCCCTCCTTTGCTGAAGACCAACTTAACACAATACACTGAAGCATGTTGACAAGAAGCATTCTGGAAACTTCCTCCCCTAGAACTATTTCAAAATGGACTCTCTCTCCAAGGACAGGAGTCCCACCAAAAGACAGAAGGCAGGTGAACTTTGACGAGCCCTCTTAACACAGTGATTCCATTATCCATCTCTGAGGGTCATTTGTAGGGGTAAATGATTTAATGATTATAAAGAGATTTTATTTTCATCACAGGGAAATATGTGCTACATAAATCATATATGGATTTCTGTCAAGTTGAAATGTTGCTCAAAACTATATACCTCCTAACCAGGTACTTTTTTCTTTAAATACCAGAGGGCTGCTGTCATGAAATTTAATTTGATCATGAAATGCTTAACAAAGACCAAGACATGAGGGAAGCAGAGGTCAGACCCAGACACACGGGCTGGGAAAAAGAATGATGACACAGATTCTGGTGACAGCTCTGTGCTGACACAGAAGCAGATGAGGAGAAAGACACAAACTTTGAAGGTGAAAAGGAGGCTAAATCAAAGAGGGTAGGCTGAAAAAATGAAAAGCTTTTAAAATAGCATTTCCCAGGCAAGTGGTAGGTTGAATCATCTTTTGTGATGATATCAGGATGTTTCTTTCTACATAAGAGCACCTTGGGGTTAAAGAAAGATCACCATTCAAAGAGTTTAAACAAAGAGGGGCAGGAAAAGCAGAAAGCCAGTTGAAAACACAATTCGGAAGAGAATTAAACACCACTGTCTGTCTGATGACTTAGTAAAACAATAAAACAGCAGTGATAATAGTGCCATTGGGAAAATAAATTTCATTGTACCTTATCATTATACATATTTTATTCTTAACTTGGAGAGTCAAGATTCTTTAAACACTGCAAGTCAAATATACCAAGTTATATAACCTCACCATTTTTTTCAAGAGGAAAAATGGAAAACTTCAATATGCGAAAAGGATGTAATTCTCATGTATAAAGAAAAAATTTTAAACAGAAACATGTTTTCCAAGTGTGAATGGTGCAAGATGGGAAACAAAATTTGGGGGTGGGGAAGGGAGGAGAGTCAGTTCCAATTTGAAATTATGCCAAATTACTAATCACCACCCATTGCTTGGCTGATTCTAGAGTCTTAGCAGTTTTCAATGGATTCTGATGCTAAGGAAGTTGTGACTGAGTCTGGAATGCATCTTGTAGTTACAGACACTTTTTCTCTGGTGACTGGGAGTAAGAAGAAGAAAATTTCATTTATCAGGTTGCTCTCTATCAGGAGCTTTCCTTAAAAATAACTCAAGGATATTATTGAAGTGTTTCAGAACTTTGTAGAACTAGCAACTGTTTAAGTTAGAACATCCAGAGAGTTCTTAATCATGAGGTTACATAATGCAGAAAGAGAGGAAAAATTATACTTTCCATATGGGAAGTTATTTTCTTGTTGACAAAAAGATTTGAATAAGAAACTGTACTTTGTGAAAATAAAGAAATGCCCAAGAGTGGAACAGACAAGCCAAAGGGCATCACTTCACTGCTCTGGTGAAGGGGTCTAAGAAACAGAGAAGGAACGAAAGGCAGAAATTGAGACCTAGAAGGTGCTTACTCAGGCCAGATGGCACTTGTGCCTTTTACTCCAGCAAATAATACCGTAATGTTTGCTGCAGGAAATGGACAATTTTGTTACAATGGAAAATACAGTTTTCACAGTAATTCTGACTACATCCCATCCAGTGTCCCCTTTCCTGAGCTGTGACAGCTTTAGTCACTGAGCCCTAAGGCTGCCCACTTACGTCTTAGCACTGGGACTAGCCTTCAGCTCAAGAGACTGGCATAGCAGGCAATTCTTTGGGCCCAGTCTTATAAAAGAGGTGACATTCTATTAAAATATATGAAGACAAGAAGAAAACATATTAATATACGCTAAAGTATGATACAGATGTTCATAAAATCAAGAACTCTTACTTCTGAAAACTACGTCAGAGGTGGTGGTAGTGGTTTACTTGCTGAATCATCTCCAACTCTTGCAACCCCATGGACTGTAGGCTATTACCAGGCTCCTCTGTCCATGAGATTTCCCAGGCAAAGATACTAGAGTGGCTTGCCATTTCCCTTTCCAGGCGACCTTCCTGACCCAGGGATCAAACCTGGGTCTCCTGCACTGAAGGTGGATTATGTATTGACCAAGCCAGCAGGGAAGAGGTAATGATTTCAGAAGTAATAACTTCAGAGATAATGAAGTTTAATCCTTTTATTTTCCTCTACATTCATGAAAGAAACTGAAGCACTGAAAAATTCAAGCACATTGCAAAATAAAGACTTGCCTACATTTTGATTAGTTCATGTTATGGGTTATGGTTAGAATATACAACCAAGATCTCTTCCTTTGCATGTGCTTTCTATCACATACCACACCTATGCCCTTCCCCCAAAATCCAAAGTGTCGTGAATATGATTCCATCCTCAGGTATACCATTAATTGAAACTATAATTTAGGCAAGGATAATTTTCCCCCTATTTCAGAAGTATGTGTTAACCACCTCTTAAAATGAAGACGTGTATCCCCAAGTTTAAAGCACCAATCTTTCTGTTATTACAGCTAACTGGCAGGCAATACTAAACCATGAGTAATGAGTGCATGTTAGTGTTGCTTAAAAATAGTTAATTAGCAACAGATTATTTTCTCTTATAAATCCAAAAATTGCCAGATGATAGATCAGAATCCATTCTTTGAAGCTTCTGAGAAAAAGTAAGTTACTATCTTTACCGTTTTCTGAAACAGATGCAGAAAACTGAGCCCATGTGATGTGTACTTAGTCCACCAGCAGGCAGTTGCAGTCATTCCGTACATAGCCCAGCAGAGGAGCAGCCTCTGGGTAACTGATGGGGCAGGCCCACAACTGGTTTCACAACTAAAACTCTTCCATGCCAATTAGTATAGAAAATTTACCTCTGGGTATACTTCTGGGGTTTCCCTCTCATCTCAAAGGAAAGTATATTGACTAAGAAACAAGGGAATTTTTTTTATCAATGACTTATTGATAGTATCATCAAAATCTTACCAATTGATAAGCCATTAAAATTAAATTGTTGGAAACTACATACAGGTACGGAGAAGGGAATGGCACCCCACTCCAGTACTCTTGCCTGGAAAATCCCATGGACGGAGGAGCCTGGTAGGCTGCAGTCCATGGGGTCGCTGAGGGTCAGACATGACTGATTGACTTCACTTTCACTTTTCACTTTCATTCATTGGAGAAGGAAATGGCCACCCACTCCAGTGTTCTTGCCTGGAGAATCCCATGGATGGGGAAGCCTGGTGGGCTGCCGTCTATGGGATTGCACAGAGTCGGACACGACTGAAGTGACTCAGCAGCACACACAGGTTTGCGCTCCTTGGGGGTTTCCCAGGTAGCTCAGTGGGTAAAGAATCCACCTGCAATGCAGGAGAGCAGAAACACAGGTTTGATCCCTGGGTTGGAAAGATCTCCTGGAGGGCATAGCAACCCACTCCAGTATTCTTGCCTAGAGAATCCCACGGAAAGAGGAGCCTGGCGGGCTCACAGTCCATAGGGTCACAAAGGGTGGGACATGACTGAAGAAACTCACCATGAACACATGCTTGTGCTTCACCACACTGAACTTTAAGGTAAACCACGGAGAGTCTACTATTTGTATTATGCTTCGATTAACTCTGAAGCCACATATAATTCTTAAATTAAGGACTACTTATTTTAAATAAATAACATCCTTTACTTTTCCCCTTGATAAAAACACGGTTGTCTCCCTTTCCATTGCATATTTTAGTCTCTATTATCCTTAAGTTTGATGGCTTTTCCCGCTAGCTTAAAGAATTAATTTTGTGTGTGTGTTATATTTTCATTAAGTATTATGGAAAATCAGTTTTTCCAATGTTAAATCTAAATTAACCATGACATTCATATTGATTTTTTCTCTTTAAATTCATAAGACAGCAGACAAAACCATTGCTTTATATAACTACATATTTATTATTAAAACTTGAAGTAAACTAAGTCACTTTAAAGAAACTTTTTTCAGTCATATTTGAGGGTATCTAATGTGCTGGCTCGTTTTCCTCTAATTAGAAACACTGGGAAAATCCTTAGGGGGGAATTACTATGGACTACAAGAAGTGATTTTGCTTTCGTTATCCAGGCCTTGTCCTCTCAATTAATTATAGCCATGCTGGGGAAACAATGACTCCTGAAGCGATTAACACACTCTTTAGACAAGAAGAGTCAAGAAATCTGCAAAATTATGAGGACTGGGTGACCTAACACAGAGAGGAACTACTTATTAGTCATTGTTCTGAAAACAAAATGTAATAAGTTGAGAGGAAATAACTGATTTATAGACAGTTACAGAATAAATCGCTATACCAATGTAAAAGGTTTTATACATTTTATCAGAAAAATAATTTTTAATAAGAGAAGAATGTTGAGGAAGGGACAATAAGGGTTTACAGATTGTGTCTATATCCAAAGGAAGACATAATTCCTGCCCCTTAGATCACTTGCAATACAAGTAAGGTCAAAAGATTGCATGTTCTAGGTCCTAATCCTGACTCCATCACTCACTAGCTATGTATATTTGAGAAAATCATTTAACCATTGTTCCTCCATTTCCTCATCTGTAAGGTGAGAATAATATTAATTCTTGCCTTTAAGGATTGTTGTGAGAATTCAATGAAATATCCTATATAAAGCATTTGTAACAATGTCTGGCCTACAGTCACTGCTATAGAAAAGTATTCACTACATTGACTGATTATAATTTCTGCAAAATTTTTCCATAATCCAACTCGTCTTGCTCCTTCCTCCCCCTCACCTACTCTGTTTCCTTCACCTGGGTCTCCTCTCTGCCCCTAGATGTACTTTAGTCTTCTATCTTTAAGTGTACTCGTTTCCTAGGCCTACCATGATAAAGGGCCACAAAATGGGTAGCTTAACAGAACAGAAGTTTATTGGCTCAGAGTTCTAGAGACCAGAAGCCTGAAGTGAAAGGGATCAGCAAGGTTAGTTCCTTTTGAGGACATGAGGGAGAGTCTGCTCCATGCCTCTCTCCCAGCTTCTGACAGTTCCTATAATCTTTGGCTTGTAGGTATAGCACTGCAATCTCTGCCCTGGAAATCAAGTCATCACAGGGTATTCTGTGTCTAAATTCCCTTCTTCTTACAGGGACACTAGTTATTAGATTAAGACCTGCCCTAATCCAGTATTAACCTTATTTTAGCTTGATTATATTTGCAAAGATGTTTTTTCCAAATAAGTTCACATTCACAGATATCAGTGGTTAGGACTCAAATATATCAAGATATGGGAAGATAAAATTCAACACTCAACACTAAGTGTTTTCTCAAAGATTCCCATTCTTGAAATTCTCTCCTTCTCATCTGCACTTTGTATTTCTGTTCTTCCCACCCATTCTTCATAGCTAACTTAGTTTTAAAAGCATCCCCAACTACTATTACGATCTCTCCACGTGGCCATGCAGTTGAGAAGTTAATATTTCTTATCTCCGAGTTCTCCCTGCCCAGATGGACTCTGAGATATTTAACAGCAAGTGAATCTTAGGACACTTCCCGTTCCCCACAGTACCATCACACTTCTGGGCAGAGAGAGGACCTTATATAAATATTATTGATAGATTTATTACTTTGTTAGCTTAATAAATGTACTGACTTGTGGTGTGTTCCTCTATTTATGAAATAATTTGAGAGATGAAGCAACAACATATTCAAGCTGTATCTTACTTATATTTATTAGACCAAAGAAATTAACTTGAAAACACTTTTCTAAGCCATGTTAAAAGAAAGCATATCATCTTTGGTCCTTATTCAAAAGCAGCTTAAAATCTAGTTGGGTAGAATAGAAAGAACAATTAGAGGGAAAGTTTTATGTGTGTTGCAATTATATAACAATAGACTAAATTTATGCATTCTGACACTGAAATGACTAGAAAATAAGGCAACATATGATAAGGTGCTAATGATGTTGGACAAACTACAAGGGTGAAATGTTAATAGAAAAGAAGTTAAGGTTTTAACATAAAACTGGTTTTAGATATCTTGTGCATTTGAGTGGAGGTTAATTTCCTTTTCTCTCAGTTAACACACAAAACAATGTCTGATGTCATTTGATTACTTGACAATTAGAATAATGCTTTACTATTTAAGGTGTTTGAAGTCTGGGTTTAATCCATTCACAGAGCAAGCAACAGAAAGCTGTTTACTAACCTAAGTCCTTGTGGGAAAGTAGTTCCTCTTCTCTCTGGCTATAGAACTTGAAATCTCAGGACCAAAAGAAATCTCCCAACTGTTACCTCATAGGAGTGCTCTGACTGAAGAATTTCAGCTCATATATTATAGCTGAAAGCTGTCTGTCCTCTGTTTACACTCATTGGTCCTCATTCTGTTGGATCAAACAAGACCAAATTTAATCCCTCTCCCACATGACAGCCCTTCAAAGAGCTGAAAGCAGTGATCAGCCTCACTGCATTTTTCCTCTCTTTCTATCTTAAGCTGTATGGTTTGTTATCAAGACTCTTTCCCCTCTGATCATGCTCACCTGTGTGTGCCCCTCTTTGCCTATCACCCTGTTGAAGTGTGATGCCCAGACCTGAATAAACTGCAGGTGTCCACTGGAAACCACAGCATATTTATAGCTATGAAGCCCCACAAACATCTTTGTATCTTATCTATCCCTCTCCAATGTGAGCCCAGTTCTTTACTGAAATTATTTTAACAGCCTCCTTACTGAAACACTTACCACTATAATCCTCACGCTTTTCAATGTCCTTCATAATAAAATTGTGATATAGGGTAGCAGCACCTCCAGTAAAGATTTGTGGGGGAACTCTATCTTATGTGTAAGCATTAATAAAATTCAATTCCTTAGGAAGACATGCAAGTCACAATAAGAATCAATTTGGCATCATTTTTGGCTCATCTTCATCCCCACTTTTATGGAGTGAACTTTGCCTCCCCAGTTCATATGCTGAAGTCCTAACCTCAGAATGTGACCTTATTTGGAAGGAAGGTTGTTGCACGTAACTAGTTAAGATGAGGTCACTAGAGTGGGCTCAAATCCAGTGTGCTTGATGTTCTTACAAAGAAAGGAAATACAGACACAAATAGGCATACAGGGAGAATGCCGTGTGAAGATGAAGGTGATTACCTAAAAGCCAAAGGTGACACCTGTAACAGATTCCTTCCTTACAGTTCTCAGAAGGCACCAACCCTGATGACACCTTGATTTTGGACATGTAGCCTCAAGACTTGTGAAACAATAAATTTCTTTGATTTAAGCCATCTAGTTTATGTTACGTCATTATGGCAGTCCTGGCAAATTAATGCACCACTTCTTATCCACTCCACAAAAAAGTCTCAAGCTCCAATGAATGGAAGACATGAAAAAACATTCACTTATTAGCTTTTGATATTTAAGACGCAATCATCCAAGTTAGTTTAAAACAGCACACATTCCTTTCACTCATGATTCTGTAGACTGGCAAATGGAGCTGGATCCACTTACGCATCAAAGGTCAGTTGGTGGTCATCTGGGGCTGGCGGGTCTCTAATGATTTTAGCTGGGACATTTGAAAATGATGGGATGTCTCTCCATATGGTCTCCCATCCTCCAGCAGGCTGGCCTCAAGAGTTCCAAGAAATAAAAGAGTAGGTCCCAGTGTGAGGGAACATCTCGGACTCTTTCTGCATCCCATTTGCCACCATCCTATTAGTCAAAACAAATCATGAGACCAAGCCAAATTCACAGGGTGGGGAAATAGACCACCTCTTTATGGGAGGAATGCTAGGTCTCACTGTAAGGCTGTGGATACAGGGAAGGAGAGAACATGCAACTATTTTTGCAATCACCTCATTCATTCACTCATTACCAGTTCTTATTGTAACCCCCATAGCAGGTACGAGGCACCGTGAGGACAGTAGTTAAAGCTGCATACATTTTTTAAAAAGGAAAAAAGAAAGCAGCACACTTTTTGCCTTCATAACCCATATTATCTCAGATGATATTTAACATGAGAAATTTGTTAAATATTTAAGGTGAAGGTGTACATTGAGTATAACCTATTGCAAGTAAATAGAATCAATATGCAGAAAGTAAAAGGCAGAGCCTAGTGGGGGGTTACATCTTCTAGTTGAGTGGTTCTCAAACAGGAGTAATTTTGTCCCTCAGAAGACGTTTGGCAACATCTGGAGATATTCTTTGTCACAACCCACTACTGGCAACTAGTAGGTAGAAGTCATGGATACTGCTAAACATCCTATAATGCCCAGGACAATCCCACAGCAAAGAAATTCTCAAGTGCCAAATATCAACATTTCTGTGGTTTAAAAATGCTGTCTCAGTCTGAAGATTCTAACTAATGCCAGCAAGCCTGGGAATGGCAGCTTCTCCTCTCATTATCACCACCCCCTTTCAGTAGTCCCCTTTATTTTAAAGTATTAGAAGAAATAAAATAATTTCTTCAGCCCCTCTGGGAAGGCAGCCTCTCTCTGTCCTGATGTCCCTCTAAGGCACTAGGGACACAAACATAAAAATGACTCTGTACTGCCTTCCAGGAGCCCAGAATCAGGAGGAACAGGTGCTCATCTGAACCTCTGGTTTATATCATGGCTGCTCAGTGATGTGTGTGCCTCTCATTAGGGTACATGCTTCTGCAAGAGAGACCTCTTCTTAGTTATCTCTGGATCTCCAGGTCTATAAATACTGTTAAAACATGTGAGGGGCAAATCATGATAAGGGCTTCACTGGAGTCACCAGGCTGTTAAATCAGTAAGGTATGTTTATGTTTGAACCCTCAGGGAAGCATGGAGGAGCACAGAGATGGGTTGCCAGCGCCTACACTCATGCATCTCTGATCTGGAACCACCATATATTCCTAATAAAAAGGAAAAGCTGGCATTTTCTCACATAGAATTAAAACTCAAGGGGGTATCTGTATGAATTACCAAATCTGTTTCTCCAGAAAAGCCTGGTCTTTGATGTGACTGCCCAGTGCCATTAAAGGAAATCATAATGCTTAGGTCACTAAATACGTATATAAAATATTAGATTTATGACTTTTATTGTTTGAAGTCTTTCTCTATTTTTCAGTGGTTAATGTGCTTAAATATTTTTTAACTACTTGTTTGAATAAACAATCTTCTAACATTTTACTTCCACACAGTTTAATAGTCATCAAAAAGCTGTCATTTAAAAATGCTTCCTCTCCTGTACAAACATGTGGCCTGCCCACTAATCATCTGAAATAAGTAGTAATTATGTAGGTTATTTTGGTATAATATTGGGTGACAACTTAAAACCTCAGACTCTATTCCCAAACCTGGTTACTGAGCAGAATTTACTCTGGGAACACAAGAGTTTAATTTAGTCCTGGAACTTCTCACCTCTCAAAATTCATAATTAAGTGCTTGGCACTGCTTAGCCACATATTAAGTCAAATTAGAAAAACCAAAAATGGTTCTGGGTATTGGACATGGAAGAGGCAAGAAAGTGTTGTGATTTAGATTCTGAGACTGTGACATCCTAAAATTAAAAACTGTTTTAAAATGTGTCCATGAAGTGAGGAGAAGAACACTAAAGCTGTGCTGAAGACACTTTCATGAAGAATTCGTGCAGGTTCCCCAATGAGGCCATGTTTGGCATCACTTCCATTATCTCTTTGGGATGGAATCGCATTGGAATAACACTTAGACAACACAGGCAAGCATTAATCTACTAAGTTTCATAAATGAGATGTGCCCATTTATGACAGAGACTGGCTGTTTACCAAACCTTTTTCCTTTTCCTCTGGGACCCACAGAATGTCTGCATTTCTCAGCTTCCCTGTTGGGGAAAGATAAACCAGGTCCCACCCAAAAACATATCACCTATGATGAAACAGCCCATGTGCCATGATTCATGGTCTTTCCTCTCTGCTGTCTTGATGCAGGTATGCAGGCACCTCAGAAGCCCATGGTAAAGAAAGTGAAAGTGAAAATCACTTAGTTCTGTCAGACTGTTTGTGATCCCATGGGCTATAGTCCACCAGGCTCGTCTGTCCATGGAATTCTCCAGGCAAGAATACTGGAGTGGGTTGCCATATCCTTCTCCAGGGGATCTTCTCAACCCAGGGATTCAACACAGGTCTTCCTCATTGCAGGCAGACGCTTTATTGACTGAGCCACCAGGGAAACCGTTGGTCAGGAGGGCAGAGCCAAACGACACAGACACAGCCTAGATTTCCAAATTACTGCTTGGAGCAGAGCTTCCAGATGACATGAATGAACCCTCATTTTAGATGTCTTACGGAAGTTTTATAGAAATAAATTACTGTCCCAAGTTACTGAGATTAAAAGTTTACCCGATACAGCAGCTACCACTAATCTTAATACATCATCTCTCTCATAATCTCTCAATAAAGAACCTAAGAGAAAAGGGCAATTTACAAAGGGGAAAAGAAACAGAATAAGCCTGATGGGATAGAGCAGTTGATAGGAGTGTGACTAACTGATGAAGCCACGCCTAGTCTAGAGTCCACGTGACATGTAGGGCACTGCCTTACACATGGGAAAAAGCAGGGTGAAGATGACCTTCATGGTGGAGGACAGGCAGGGGTGGTTGTGAGCTCAGGCATGCCATGGGTGGACTGCTATGTTAGCGGCATGGCCGAACCAACCAGAGCTCCCAGGATCTACCTTTCCATTGGTCTCGTCTGAGAATACAGTGCTCTACAAGGATGTTTATATACTTAATAAGAAGGGGTGGGGGAGGAATGCATGCTTATATGGAGCACATATTTGCAAGCAGGAAAAGTGCAAAGAAGCTGAGAGAATTAAGTCTCCCTGCAATGTTTACCCACGAGTTTTTGCCCATCCACATGAAAGAGAGCTAAAAACTATATAGAACTGGAGGGTAAAATTTTTCAAAAGAAAATATAATTAGAATTCAGAACTACATTAAAAATAATAATACAGTTACAGTGACACATTTGTCACAGTTTCTACTGATTATAAGAGAAGAACTAAAGTCAGAAGCAAAAGAAGGAAATGATATTTAATATTCATCTACACCTTGCTTTAGGAAAACCAGATACATAAAAACCCAATCCAACAGATAACTTAGGGATTGATTTTAATGTCAAAAATAAAAGGACTTATTGCTCTAGAAGAGTTACTTTATGATTGATTTAAATACAGAATTAATTTTCAGTGGGTATCTATCCCAAATATATCAAAACTTGCCAAGCCAAGAACATTTCTTTAAAAAATGGAATCCTTCTTAGTAAGAGGCATTTAACATAAGCATTTGAACAGAAACATGTTCCAGAACTATCCACACACATTTGTCTCACATAAGGATATTATACTTAGAAATATATTTTCTCAATTTTGCAGGTTGTGGATATTGTAAATATTCACAGAATATGGTGAGGGCTTTCCAGGTGGCACAGTGGTAAAGAATCCACCTGTCAATTCAGAAGATGCAGGAGAAATGGGTCAACCGCTGAGCTGGGAAGATTCCCTGGAGGAAGAGATGGCAACCCACTCCCATACTCTTGGAGAGTCCCACGGACAGAGGAGCCTGGCCAGCTAGGGTCTCGAAGAGTCAGACATAACTGAGCAGCAGAGCATGCATGCACACAAGCACATGGTGATGTGAATGTACTCAAACAGTTTTAATAAACATGCACCACTTAAAATATGCACAACATTTCTCAACCATAAGAACAGTCACTGGAAACTACACTCGGGAAGAACCATTATCATCCAATATTCCAACCAACAGGAACAAAGTCAAGTTAACTAAAGAATTGAGTGATGTCATGATTATAAATCAACTTGACACATTACAGAATAGAAATTTGTACCAGCTGTGAAGCCTACAGCTATGAATTGTAGTCGAAGATGAGGTAGGAATAGAAATAAACTAAAAATTAAATTATCAGTAGTTAATGATTAAAAAAAAAACTAAAGCAATACCAATTGAAAATGTACACAAAGAGAAACACACAACTTCTGGAGCTTCACTTGGGGCCTGCCGTAATGCTAAAAGGAATGAGAGGAGGGGAGAAACCAGGCAGACCCCGACTCATGGCTGAACCCCTTCAACTACAGAATCTATATTAAGCCTATCATTGAAATTAGAATTCTGAATAAGTTTGAAAAATGGGTTTTCTGCTAAATTTGTTTTATGAATGCTTTTTTAAATTGTATAAAATAGTTATAATTTTATAATGAGTATCATTTGACTTTATTCATTTTCAGTTCAGTTCTGTTGCTCAGTTGTGTCTGACTCTTTGTGACCCCATTAATCGCAGCACACCAGGCCTCCCTGTCCATCACCAACTGCCAGAGTTCACTCAAACTCATGTCCATCGAGTTGGTGATGCCATCCAGCCAGCTTATCCTCTGTTATCCCCTTCTCCTCCTGCCCCTAATCCCTCCCAGCTTCAGAGTCTTTTCCAATGAGTCAACTCTTCGCATGAGGTGGCCGAAGTACTGGAGTTTCAGCTTCAGCACCATTCCTTCCAAAGAAATCCCAGGGTTGATCTCCTTTAGGATGAACTGGTTGGATCTCCTTGCAGTCCAAGGGACCCTCAAGAGTCTTCTCCAACACCACAGTTCAAAAGCATCAATTCTTCGGCACTCAGCTTTCTTCACAGTCCAACTCTCACATCCATACATGACTACTGGAAAAACCATAGCCTTGATTAGTCAGACCTCTGTTGGCAAAGTAGTGTCTCTGCTTTTGAATATGCTATCTCGGTTGGTCATAACTTTCCTTCCAAGGAGTAAGCACCTTTTAATTCATGGCTGCAATCACCATTGGCACGGATTTTGGAGCCCAAAAACATAAAGTCTGACACTGTTTCCACTGTTTCCCCATCTATTTCCCATGAAGTGATGGGACCAGATGCCATGATCTTTGTTTTCTGAAAGTTGAGCTTTAAGCCAACTTTTTCACTCTCCTCTTTTGCTTTCATCAAGAGGCTTTTTAGTTCCTCTTCAATTTCTGCCATAAGGGTGGTGTCATCTGCATATCTGAGGTTATTGATATTTCTCCTGGCAATCTTGATTCTAGCTTGTGCTTCTTCCAGCCAAGCGTTTCTCATGATGTACTCTGCATATAAGTTAAATAAGCAGAGTGACCATATACAGCCTTGATGTACTCCTTTTCCTATTTGGAACCAGTCTGTTGTTCCATGTCCAGTTCTAACTGTTGCTTCCTGACCTGCATATAGGTTTCTCAAGAGGCAGGTCAGGTGGTCTGTATTCCCATCTCTTTCAGAATTTTCCACAGTTTATTGTGATCCACACAGTCAAAGGCTTTGGCATAGTCAATAAAGCAGAAATAGATGTTTTTCTGGAACTCTCTTACTTTTTCCTTGATCCAGGGGATATTGGCAATTTGATCTCTGGTTCCTCTGCCTTTTCTAAAAACAGCTTGAACAATGGGAAGTTCACGGTTCAGGTATTGTTGAGGGCTGGCTTAGAGAATTTTGAGCATTACTTTACTAATATGTGAGATGAGTGCAGCTGTGTGGTAGTTTGAGCATTCTTTGGCATTGCCTTTCTTTGGGATTGGAATGAAAACTGACCTTTTCCAGTCCTGTGGCCACTGCTGAGTTTTCCAAATTTGCTGGCATATTGAGTGCAGCACTTTCACAGCATCATCTTTCAGGATTTGAAATAGTTCAACTGGAATTCCATCACCTCCACTAGCTTTGTTCATGTTACAGGAGAAAAAAATAATCCCAGAAAAATAAAGTGATTGTCCCAGGATTTCCCAGCTAATTAATGCTAAACCAAGTCTCCAGATTGCTAAATTTGCTACATTTCCAATTGATACTGGTGCTCTCAGTAATAAATATTTTAAAATCCATAGCATATATTAGGAAAATATTACAAAGAATTACTATCATAGGAAAAAAGTGAAAAATCATAGGATGCTTCTTGGCATTTACCCAAAGAGATGAAAATTTGTGTCCACATAAAAATTTGTACACAGAGGTTAATGGCAAGTTTATTCACAGCTTTCAAAATGCGGAAGCAACCCAAAATATCCTTCAATAGTTGAATGAATAAATAAATTATGGTACATCTAGACAATGAAATATTATTAAGTATTAAAAAATGAGCTATTGAGCCATGAAAAATATGAAAGAAACTTAAATGCATATCACTCAGTGAAATAAACCAATCTGATAAGGCCAGATACTGTATGATTCTAACTATGTTACCTAAAAAAGGCAAAACTATGGAAACAGTAAAAAAAAAAAATTCAGTGGTTGCCAGAGTTGTTGGAGTGTATGAGGGAGAAATGGACAGGCAGAGCAAAGAGGATTTACAGGACAGTAAAACTAGTCTGTATGATACTTTAATGATGGATATATGACATTATACATTTGTCCAAATCCACAGTGTATGCAAAATCAAGAGTGAACCGTAATATAAACTAGGGATTTTAGTGATTATGATGTGTCAATACAGATTCATCAGTTGTAACAGATGTTTCTCTCTGGGGGAAGATATTGATAGTAGAGAAAGCTATAAATTTGTGGAGTCAGGGAATATGTGGAAATCTCTATACCTTTCCCCTTGATTTTTCTATGAACTTAAAACTGCTCTAAAAAATAAAATCTTGGTTTAAAAATTTCCCTGTCTAGGTAACTGCATATATATGTGTGTGTTTGGGGGGGGTGTTGTATATATAAACACATACACATATCTGTAGAGAGCGCTACATGTATAATTGTATTGTCTTTTTCCTACATTCCAGACATTTAACATTGGAAATAGGCACTATTAGTAGCCTGTTCTATATATTGGAAAATAAAACTCAGAAATTTAACTTGTTTTCCCAAGGTCACACAAAGGAACCAACATATCTTAAATACAATGATTAACACCCCAGGCTCATAACCATCCCAAAATGATGCATCATGTAAAGATAATAACAGAGGTCAAACAAAATTGAAGTTTAGAAAGGACACTAATACAACTGTAATAAGACTGAAGTAAAAGTTCAGAAAGATCAAATACTGAAAATATCAAGGTTTTCAAGGACAGGCTTGTATTTGGTATCTGTTCATTTATTCCACAAATATTTATATTTACCATATGTCAGCACCATTCTAGTCAATGAGGGGTCAGAGGTAAGGATCATATCTCTGCTTCCCATAGAGCTTATGTTTTAATGGGATGTGTAACAAACAAAAGAGATGTTCAATAAACAAAAAATGTATACATGCAAAAGAAAAACATCTTGAGTTAGTAATTTAGATAATTCAAGTCTGGTGATATGACAGTGAGTGACTAAGTAGCCAATTTAAACAAGAGATACAGATTAATGAGAACCTGGAGAGAGCTCTCTAAACTGATGACATTTGAACTGGTATCTGAAGGACAAATATTAGCTACAAGAAGGTCAGTGGGAAATGTATCCCAGTCAGAGCAAACCAGTCAGTCCAGAGCCAGAAGACTGCGGCTAGCTGCAGTCATCATGATCAACTCCACAGAGACTAGCGTGAGATGATGCTAAACAGAAGAGAGCAAAGTCCTGAGCTGGAAATTCCTAAGTGCAGTGAGAAGACATTGGAGGATTTTACACGAGCCTAAACATGAAAAGCATCCCACAGCAGGGTGCTTATGTGGAGGAGTGTTTGCAGGTAGCAGGATGGAAGCAGAAAGAACAAAAAGAAAGTGATTATAAGCATCAAGTCCAGTTCAAAGATGACACTGGTTTCCACAAAAGTGTTGGAGATGGAGGCAGAGAAGAGCAAATCTGGGAGAGATGTTTGAGAGAGAGACACAGCCGAGTTTGCTGACATGAGGAGTGATAAAGAATTTGAGGTAAGCCCTTGACATTGCACAGAGTTCAGATAGAATGAGAGATGAGAAAACATTCTTGGGGGAGAAACTCAAACCTGAAGCATTCCCAAATTATACAGAAAAAGAAATAATCATGGGAAAGACATATGTGGATATATTTCAAAGACAACATAATAACAGTCTTCAAAAAGCCATTATATGACTGCCACATTTGCCGTTCAAATGATGTCTGGAGCCTGATCAGGGAATTCAGGTGAAAATGTTACAGGCAACACGAGAGGCCTTGATAAAAGTTAGAGACGCAGAAGTTAGACAAAAGCATACTCACCTCAGCTCAGTTCAGTTCAGTCGCTCAGTCGTGTCCGACTCTTTGCGACCCCATGAATCGCAGCACGCCAGGCCTCCCTGTCCATCACCAACTCCCAGAATTCACTCAGACTCACGTCCATCGAGTCAGTGATGCCATCCAGCCATCTCATCCTGGGTCGTCCCCTTCTCCTCCTGCCCCTAATCCCTCCCAGCATCAGAATCTTTTCCAATGAGTCAACTCTTCGCATGAGGTGGCCAAAGCACTGGAGCCTCAGCTTCAGCGTCATTCCTTCCAAAGAAATCCCAGGGTTGATCTCCTTCAGAATGGACTGGTTGGATCTCCTTGCAGTCCAAGGGACCCTCAAGAGTCTTCTCCAACACCACAGTTCAAAAGCATCAATTCTTTGGCACTCAGCTTTCTTCACAGTCCAACTCTCACATCCATGCATGACCACCACAGGAAAAACCATAGCCTTGACTAGACAGACTTTAGTCGGCAAAGTAATGTCGCTGCTTTTGAATGTACTATCTAGGTTGGTCATAACTTTTCTTCCAAGGAGTAAGCGTCTTTTAATTTCATGGCTGCAGTCACCAACTGCACTGATTTTGGAGCCCAGGAAAATAAAGTCTGACACTGTTTCCACTGTTTCCCATCTATTTCCCATAAAGTGATGGGACCAGATGCCATGATCTTCGTTTTCTGAAAGTTGAGCTTTAAGCCAACTTTTTCACTCTCCTCTTTCACTTTCCTCAAGAGGCTTTTTAGTTCCTCTTCACTTTCTGCCATACGGGTGTCATCTGCATATCTGAGGTTATTGATATTTCTCCCAGCAATCTTGATTCCAGCTTCTGTTTCTTCTAGTCCAGCGTGTCTCATGATGTACTCTGCATATAGGTTAAATAAGCAAGGTGACAATATACAGCCTTGACGTAGTCCTTTTCCTATTTGGAACCAGTCTGTTGTTCCATGTCCAGTTCTAATTGTTGCTTCCTGACCAGCATACAGATTTCTCAAGAGGCAGGTCAGGTGGTCTGGTATTCCCATCTCTTTCAGAATTCTCCACAGCTTATTGTGATCCACAGTCAAAGGCTTTGGCATAGTCAATAAAGCAGAAATAGATGTTTTTCTGGAATTCTGTTGCTTTTTTCATGATCCAGCGGATGTTGGCAATTTGATCTCTGATTCCTCTGCCTTTTCTAAAAACAGCTTGAACATCTGGAAGTTCACAGCTCACGTATTGCTGAAGCCTAGCTTGGAGAATTTTGAGCACTACTTTACTAGCATGTAAGATGAGTGCAATTGTGTGGTAGTTTGAACATTCTTTGGCGTTGCTTTTCTTTGGGATTGGAATGAAAACTGACCTTTTCCAGTCCTGTGGCCACTGTTGAGTTTTCCAAATTTGCTGGTATATTGAGTGCAGCACTTTCACAGCATCATCTTTCAGGATTTGAAACAGCTCAACTGGAATTCCATCATCGCCACTAACTTTGTTCGTAGTGATGCTTTCTAAGGCCCACTTGACTTCACTTTCCAAGATGTCTGGCTCTAGATTAGTGATCACATCATCATGATTATCTGGGTCGTGAAGATCTTTTTTGTACAGTTCTTCCATGTATTCTTGCCATCTCTTCTTAATATCTTCTGCTTCTATTAGGTCCAGATCATTTCTGTCCTTTATCAAGCCCATCTTTGCATGAAATGTTCCCTTGGTATCTCTAATTTTCTTGAAGAGATCTCTAGTCTTTCCCATTCTGTTGTTTTCCTCTATTTCTTTGCAGTGATTGCTGAAGAAGGCTTTCTTATCTCTTCTTGCTATTCTTTGGAACTCTGCCTGGTATACTCATTTTTATGAGGGTCTTTGAGTAAGACCTGAGGGTTTTCTTTCAGGAAACCCATCAGACACTATCCCCTTAAATGAGTATTGGCCCTTTCAAAATAACCTCTCTGGAAGAACATGAGCTTATTCTAATAATACTTAAATTACTCAATAAATTTTTAGAACCCCATGATGAAGTTTACTTTCAGAGTCCACCATTCATTCTCAGCTACAAGTCTATGCCCTTTGAGGTTGGGCTTTTTCGGAGAGCAGAGCAGCTGATAGAGTTGAGCTCTGTGATTGTCCTATGGTGTCTTCAGCAAAGACACAGCAGTGAGCCTAAGCTCCATGTATGTAAGGCCATACATGCACAGAAGCACTTAGACACAACAGAATTCCTGTGTGATGTCTGAAGGACAGTTTAACCTTGTGAATTGAATTTTTCATGAGCAAAGCCATGGGTTGTCAAAGAAACAAACCCACTTTGTATCCAGAGGCAATATTTTGGTGTAGTCTTTTTTTACAGGTTGGGGCTGGTGGTTTGTTCTGCACCAATTTTGAGTTTCTCTTACATACAACTAGATATGACACATTTTAGCACTGATTTCTAGGTTTTAACATGTTATGTTCCCACCTCTTGACTGAGGGCCGGGGAATACAGGAGGGTCAAGCCTACTGCTTAATGCGTGGGCTACTTTGTGCCTACTGTTCAGTGCAAGTATATGAACTTTTCTGAACTTGCCTCATTTCCAAGTTTTTTTTTTTTTAAGAATACTTACATATCTTTTTCTAAAATATGTTCTTTAGCTTCCCTTCTAACAGTAAGTTTTTATTTGAATGCACCAAACATCTGACCTTCTCCGAGTCTGTGGACTGCAATGTAAATGGATGAGTGATCCCAATATTTTCAGACACCTTTTTCCCCTCTCAGAATGGAAAAACTGATTGACATTGTTGTTGCTGTTTATAAACTCCTTTTGACATGTCTAATATCTCACTTGCATATTTGCTACACCACACATGGAGAAAAAAATCTGAACCATTTGCTCTCAAAAATTGCTACTAGTTTATATGTTGTCAAAAAGCAACATGCAATTGTGTGCCCTGCCTTTGCTGACACAAGAATGACTGGTCAGATGTGACAGTATTGCTACTATAGGTGGGATAGGAATTTTTATTACTGTTCCAACAGGACAGTCCCTGTATGGGTCTACTACCACAGTGACTCAAATTCTAGGGATAAATAGACTTAGAGATACAAGCAATGCACACTCGCTATAGACGCATGCAGGTTTTCACTACTGTGAAGAAAATTTTCCAAAAAAATTAAATGGCTTGATAACTCAGATTCCGTCATAGCAAAAGAGTTATCCATGTGGATGAGACAAATAAGAATATTGATTTTAGCTCAGATCTATATACTTCTAGGTTGGAAGTCAACCAATACAGCTTTAGCAAATCACATAAAGACTAAATTTGAAGGGTTGTAAGTCCATTCCTGGAGAAGAATAATCACTTCCCCAGACCCAAGCCCCTCCTCCTGAATCACTAATTCTCTACCCTACAGAACAGAACTTTTTAGGAGAAGTGACATTTGCAGATTTTTTCTTTGTGTTTTGCTCTACTGTTCCTTCTCATTACATCCCTATTGTTTAACATCTTTCTAACTCTCTCATTCTGGTTCACAATCATTTTATCATTGCTTTGTGTTGTTTTTTGATTGCTATCATTCATCTATTCCTGACTCTATTTTTCTATTGACTACCAGAAGATGCTGGGTAAAATGATTTAGTCCATTTTACCTAGGTTTTTAAATGAGATTTTGTTCTTTCTCGGTTGTCTTTCCTTTCTTACACTCCTATTTCCTGGAGATACTCCTCTCAAAGTAGCTACCTGTACACAAGACCTTATTTCAGCCTCTACTTTCAAAAGAACTCAAATTAAGGCAGTTGGTCCTTGGAATGTCCTGGGAGGACAGGCCCTCAGGATGGAATTCTAGATCTAAATCATTCCCCAGACAAATAAGAAAATCTACTAACTACTAGTGGTAATAACCAGGTGTGGGCTGTAGCATCGCAGTAATTAAGACTGTGATCACAGTGGAGGAAGAAGCATGTGGTAGGAGAGTAGTGCTATACCTGAACAATATGGGGCAACTGTATACTCTTAAGGATTGTAGAGTAGACTGGCTTTTGTTTCCTTAGAAGTCTTAAAGAAAGAGACCTATAGGAATGCAAAGACTTAAAATACTCATTCTCTCTTTCTTCTGTTCACATGAATGACAGAAAAGTCAAAACAGATTAGAGTGAATGTAAAAATTAGGAGCTGATTTCAGACTTTTTGGCACTTACAATATGGCCATTTATCTAACTGCATGGACTTCCTTGTGACTCACTGTGAGGCTGGAGAGGATGCACCAACCAAAGTAATGGACAGAAAACCAACCATTCCAAAGTGATCAAGGAGAGTCTGGAAACGCAAGGAAGACTGTGTAGGGAGTGAAAGTATCTCAACCAATGGTATGGCAGTGGCAGGGAAATTCCCAGGCTTCCATTTTTTCACACAAACACCTTTTGCAAGTGTTCACTGCTTCACCAAGGTTCTGGTGAAATAAAAGTCTACCTTGCCTACAACAGTGATATCCAGTTCCAGTTCAGTTGCTCAATCATGTCTGACTCTTTGCAACCCCATGGACTGCAGCATATCAGGCTTCCCTGTCTATCACCAATTCCCAGAGCTTGCTCAAACTCATATCCATCAGGTCAGTGATGCCATCCAACTATTTCCTCTCTGTCACCCCCTTCTCCTTCTGTCTTTTATCTTCCAATGCACCAATTTTTCTTGTTATGCTCTACCCATTCTCTCCTTGCTACTTGTTGTCATCTCCCCAAAAGAGTCTATGTAACCAAGTCCTGGTTTCAGGCTTTGATTTCAAAGAAAACAAAACCAAGATAGAGTGGACCAGTGCCAGGTTCTGGTATTGTGAAAGCCTAATTGATCAGACAACCCTGGGGATACCCAAGCCTAAGAAACGGTGCCCAGGGAACATCAGACAAGCCCAGGGTTCTCTGTCAACACCTGCATTACTACGTACGATACTGACAGACAATGCCCAGAATGGAAAATGCTTTTGGATTTGCATAGTATGTCTGCCATCCTTCCTCAGCTCTAATGCTTTCACATGATTCTAGGTTTCTGAATCTCAAATTTAGCTACATAACCTAGTTAGTGGTTGATAAACTACTGTGAGAGCAAAATAAAAATAGTGCTCAATTGCTGGGGGAAAAAAAAAAGAGATAGGGCTGATTGACCTAGAGATCTAAGAAAAGGGAATGATTACAGGGCTCCGAGTATTAGAACAGATACTAGATAGACATGTGGAAAAGGGAGCAGTCTGGAAACTTTATTAGAATCAGACCTCAACATAGGAACCATGTTTACAGTAGTGTCACTGTGAGGCCTCATCCATGACAGTATCCATTCCACACCCTGAAATGTGGTTGAACCCAGCCACAAAATCACTGGGAAGGGGGCACAGAATTGATGTGGTCCCATCAGCACCTGAGCTGACTTCACAACTTCAAAACTGTTGTGACATTCCTTAGAAGATTCTGCCCTCAAAGTGAGAATGAACCAGAGTATAACAACCCTGCACTATTTCTAGAGACATTAAACATTTTCTATGAATTGTTTCAGAAATGTCTCCTTCTCTTCTCTCATTTGTAGGTTAGTGAATCATTCATTATCTAAAACTGATTTATCTTTATATGTTATCAAAAGATTTTTAAGAATAGAATAAATATCTATTTTATAGATATTTATGACAATATTTATACCCATTGTTTTATCAATGTACTCTTCCATGCCTTGATCAAAGTCAGTATTAGCCTAATTTTTTAAATGAGAAAAACTGTCTACTAAGTCAAGAAATCTACAAGCAATAAATGCTGGAGAGGGTGTGGAGGAAAAGGAACCCTCCTACACTGTTGTTGGGAATGTAACTTAGTACAACAACTATGGAGAATATTATGGAGATTCCTTAAAAATTTAAAAAACGAGCTACCATATGATGCTGGAATCCCACTCCTGACCATATATCCTGAGAAAACCATAATTTGAAAGGGAAAGTCATTACTTCTGACCTTCTACTTTGTCTTTCAGTCAGTTCAGTTGCTCAGTTGTGTCCGACTCTTTGCAACCCCATGAATGGCAGCACGCCAGGCCTCCCTGTCCATCACCATCTCCCAAAGTTCATTCAGACTCACGTCCATGGAGTCCGTGATACCATCCAGCCATCTCATCCTTGGTCGTCCCCTTCTCCTCCTGCCCCCAATCTCTCCCAGCATCCGAGTCTTTTCCAATGAGTCAACTCTTTGCATGAGGTGGCCAAAGTACTGGAACTTCAGCTTTAGCATCATTCCTTCAAAGGAATCCCAGGGTTGATCTCCTTTAGAATGGACTGGTTGGATCTCCTTGCAGTCCAAGGGACCCTCAAGAGTCTTCTCCAACACCACAGTTCAAAAGCATCAATTCTTCAGTCCTCAGCCTTCTTCACAGTCCAACTCTCACATCCATACATGACCACAGGAAAAACCATAGCCTTGACCAGGCGGACCTTAGTTGGCAAACTAATGTCTCTGCTTTTGAATATACTGTCTAGGTTGGTCATAACTTTCCTTCCAAGGAGTAAGCGCCTTTTAATTTCATGGCTGCAGTCACCATCTGAGGTGATTTTGGAGCCCAAAAAATAAAGTCTGACACTGTTTCCACTGTTTCCCCATCTATTTCCCATAAAGTGATGGGACCAGACGCCATGATCTTCGTTTTCTGAAAGTTGAGCTTTAAGCCAACTTTTTCACTCTCCTCTTTCACTTTCATCAAGAGGCTTTTTAGCTCCTCTTCACATTCTGCCATAAGGGTGGTGTCATCTGCATATCTGAGGTTATTGATATTTCTCCCAGCAATCTTGATTCTGGCTTGTGCTTCTTCCGGTCCAGCGTTTCTCATGATGTACTCTGCATATAAGTTAAATAAGCAGAGTGACAATATACAGCCTTGATGTACTCCTTTTCTTATTTGGAACCAGTCTGTTGTTCCATGTCCAGTTCTAACTGTTGCTTCCTGACCGGCATACAGATTTCTCAAGAGGCAGGTCAGGTGGTATTCCCATCTCTTTCAGAATTTTCCACAGTGTATTGTGATCCACACAATTGAAGGCTTTGGCATAGTCAATAAAGCAGAAATAGATGTTTTTCTGGAACTCTCTTGCTTTTTCCATGATCCAGCAGATGTTGGCAATTTGATCTCTGGTTCCTCTGCCTTTTCTAAAACCAGCTTGAACATCAGGGAGTCCACGGTTCACGTATTGCTGAAGCCTGGCTTGGAGAATTTTGGATATTACTTTACTAGCATGTGAGATGAGTGCAATTGAGCGGTAGTTTGAGCATTCTTTGGCATTGCCTTTCTTTGGAATTGAAATGAAAACTGACCTTTTCCAGTCCTGTGGCCACTGCTGAGTTTTCCAAATTTGCTGGCATATTGAGTGCAGCACTTTTACAGCATCATCTTTCAGGATTTGAAACAGCTCAACTGGAATGCCATCACCTCCACTAGCTTTGTTCGTAGTGATGCTTTCTAAGGCCTACTTGACTTCACTTTCCAAGATGTCTGGCTCTAGATTAGTGATCACATCATCATGATTATCTGGGCCGTGAAGATCTTTTTTGTACAGTTCTTCCATGTATTCTTGCCACCTCTTCTTAATATCTTCTGCTTCTGTTAGGTCCAGACCATTTCTGTCCTTTACCGAGCCCATCTTTGCATGAAATGTTCCCTTGGTATCTCTAATTTTCTTGAAGAGATCTCTAGTCTTTCCCACCTGTTCTTTTCCTCTATTTCTTTGCAGTGATCGCTGAAGAAGGCTTTCTTATCTCTTCTTGCTATTCTTCGGAACTCTGCATTCAGATGCTTATATCTTTCCTTTTCTCCTTTGCTTTTTGCCTCTCTTCCTTTCACAGCTATTTGTAAGGCCTCCCCAGACAGCCATTTTGCTTTTTTGCATTTCTTTTCCATGGAGATGGTCTTCATCCCTATCTCCTGTACAATGTCACGAACCTTAGTCCATAGTTCATCAGGCACTCTATCTATCAGATTTAGGCCCATAAATCTATTTCTCTCTTCCACTGTATAATCATAAGGGATTTGATTTAGGTCATACCTGAATGGTCTAGCGGTTTTCCCTACTTTCTTCAATTTAAGTCTGAATTTGGTAATAAGGAGTTCATGATATGAGCCACAGTCAGCTCCTGGTCTTTAGCATATCCAAAGTTTCCTTCATAACTTCCTCTGAACATCAGTATGCTACATATTATTTCTGCTTTTATAATTTTAATTATACCATGATGAAACCCAGTTTTAAACACCTTTTCATATACATTGATTTTTTCATTTATATTCTTGAAAAAACTTAATAGTACTGCCTCACCCACATCTGGTTTCATTGCTCAGATTATAGCCCTACTACCCTTGTTCATTTAGCCACAACTTAATATCCTATGTCATACTCTCACTCACATTCTAATCATATGTCAAAACAATGGCATCAATGCTATGACCCCTTTCCTGGCAGATAAATTTGTGGGTTCAATCACCTTTGAAATGTGCCCATAAAAATAACTTCAAATATTAAAAAATGTATATTCACAAAGGCACATAAATTATCCTTTGGTGATCCTGATACCTGTATGCAATGATTTAATGTAACATCTTTGGGAAACTGTCTCAATTATTCAGACACTGACCTGCTATAATAATGCTAATGTTAATGCTGTCCTTGTAAACAATTCCAATATAGACAAGTCTCTTATGGAGATGGAGATAGAGCTTCACAGTAGTCATGATCATCTTTATTCAAACACATGTATAATGTTACTTTCTGATACTGTGTTGGAAACCAGATGAAGCAAGTTTTAGGCTTGCTAATACACCTGGATCAGGCTATTTTAGGAAATAATCATCTTTTGGAGCCAAGGAATAATAGGTTAAGTTGAGAAAAAAGACAGAAGTAAGGCTAAAGGAGGCTTATTCTAGAGAATGACAGATAAAGTCTAAAGTTAGGTATTAAAGCTAAATGTGAGTTAATATGAGTCAAGAGCCATGGAAACAATCATTATTACAGGGCCCTACAGAGGCGCCCATGTCATTAATAAAATGTGAGATGCACAAACTCAGAAAGCTGGCAAATTGGTTTTTAAGAGGATGGCAAACATATTTGAAAATAAAACAATTCAGGGACTGGAAGTAGAGCTAATACAGGAACTAGCAGAATAGTCATATAAGAGAAAAAGATAGATCCCCAGCCACTGAGTGTGACTGAAGCAGCTGAAAGAAAACACATTCATATGCACTTAACTAGATTTTAAAACTAGGAGTAATATTCCCCAACTTTTATTTTAAAATCTTGCTGATTATACTTAAACTACCATTTGGCTTGTTAAAATTCCTGGGTCACACATTCCCTCTCCCCCAACATTCTGCAGACAATTTATCTCCAATGTTCAGTTTTTCAGCAGGAAGTCTGAGGCCAGACTATTTCCCTTTTTAGGCAACTTGCTCTTTTGGCCAGCTCATATGCATCTTTCCCTTATTCAGCTAGTATCACTTTTTAAAAACAAATTTCTCATTTATATTTGTAACTTTAGAATGACTCTCCAGTTCTGCATGTTTAATTTAATCTCCTGAAGATCTCCTGGAGAAGGAAATGGCAACCCACTCCAGTACTCTTGCCTGGAGAATCCCACGGACGGAGGAGCCTGGTAGACTACAGTCCATAGGGTCGCAAAGAGTCGGACACGACTGAGAGACTTCACTTCACTTCAAAGATGCTCTACAATTATGTTTGAACAGGAATTTGTTCCATTATCTTAGTTCTCTTGTTAGAGTCATCATTGTGGGTTATATTCACTCCTTTGGCCTATAATCCACACCCAAAATTCTCTCTAGCACTTGCTCTTCATAATAGTATCCTCCACAAAAATCAATATGTTTTTAGCTGTGAATTTTCTTCATGGTTATAATTTTAATTTCTGTAATTTATTTTTCTTTCATTTGTTTCCTAAAAGCTCCATACTCCATCTTCCATTGTTCACTATGTCTTCCCTGCGCTCTTATTTTTTCTTCATATTTTACATTGAAAACTGTTTCAAAATTGTTCCTTAAAATTCATCACAATGTTTGTTCAGAATTATCAACAATCATTATTTATAAATAGATAAGTCACTCAGTCATGTCCAACCGTTTGTGACCACACGGACTGTAGCCCTCCAGGCTCCTCTGTCCATAGAATTCTCCAAATAAGAATACTGGAGTGGGTAGCCATTCCCTTCTCTAGGGGATCTTCTCAACCCAGGAATCAAACCAGGGTGTCCTGCACTGCAGGCAGATTCTTTACCATCTGAGCCACCAGGGATGCTTGTCATCATTTAGTTTATGGCAAAAATATTATAATGATGCTTTGCTATTTGTGTTTTCCCATTACTTTGCTTCTTTGCTTATGGCATCATTATTTAGACATAGTATTAGTTTCCCTTGTTCTTTGGGTATTATTCATGTTTTAAAGCAATTTTTTTCTGGACTAGATTGTTTTAGGAGGTTTAGTTACTTAAGAAGGAGCTTCTGGTCTCTCTAGACTCTTGCTGTAAAGAGATGATGTCTACTTGAGGCAGACCCCTTAGCTCTGAGCTCTGCAGTGCAGGCCTCCTCTCTCTGGATCTTCCCTCTACCTCATTTATACCCCAACTTTAAGCCACTCTTCTTCCGAGTTTAGAGTCTAAGTCCCGTCTATTTCTTGTTCTCAGGAGAAAGAGATTACATGGTCATTTCTGGTTTTCCTATATACCTTTGGGTGATTCCCAAAATGAAAAGAAACACCGTCCTCACATTCCCAATTTCAAATCATAAATGTCCTCTTTGCCTACTTTTGTTGGGAAGGTTAAAGGACTTTTCTCTACCAGTATCACAATTGGCTAGTATCAGTTTAGTCTTGCTCCATTAACTATTTTCATGGCCTCTTGTGTTCTATTTTGTACCATCTTCATCCTCAAGAAACTTGAGATGTACACTTTGCTTTGAATCAAAGAAAAATCTAAGTATTACTATGACTTCTGGAAAGAATTTTTCATCAAACAGGGTTTTCCCACACCTGAGTTGAAAGACACTCTCATTTCTTTGAAATGTCAACTTTAGCAGGTTCTCTAAGAGGTTGGGAACAGCCTTCAACTCCTTCTAAGGAGGAATTCATTTGCTGTTGCTTGGATACCCAAATGCTTGTTCCCTTTTTCCTGTATTCTCTTTAAAGTGCACTTTGAGGAAACTTTTTTCCTATGTTCCATTTAATTTATATAAAGTGATATTCCAGCAGAAAGTGACAAGAATATCCTCCCAAGAAGAAATAAGCTATTTGAAGTTCCCTGGCAATAACATCTTACAGGGACCCTGCCATCTGGCGTCAGTGGTTACTGTTGATCAATAGTATGTGATGTGTTTGTTGAGTGCAGCTGACATTTATTGTCTTCTATCCTTGTTTACTATATTAGCAGACAGCTGGGCTACAAAAAAAGTCCAACAAGAGGAGATTCTCTCTGACATACCTGCAACTCCTCTCTCCGGGAGATGTCATCTTTTCACCATTTTTAGATCAAAAAAAAGGCAAGCAGACACAAATAAAAGTTATCACACTTGGATTTCAAAACCTGCTATTCAAGATTTCAAACAAGTTAATTAACAAACTTTGTGCCAATATCTTTTCCCAATATTTTCTTACATGTCCAATGATCTAGTCAATCTGTATCATTACTGAATTCCCACATTCAACAGCTTTTCTTTTCCACATACTTTTTCATGCAGTTCCTTCTATCTAGAATGTTTACTATCTTTCAATTCTTGTTTTTATTTTTTGTTAATTTTCATCTAAACCTTCTTTCATGGTTCTGTTCAAATGGCACAACATCCATGAAGCCTTCTGATTGATATAAAATAGGTATGACTCTTTTTCCTCTACTAAACCACAGTAACATTTTTCCCTATAGTTCTTGCCATTGCATCTATTTGTTTAGTTATCCATAAGCTTATTTCAAACCAGTCCTTGAAGGAAACATCCACAGCTTCCTATCTTTTAGACCCAGAGACCCTTGAAGATTACAAGTATACTACATGCTTAATAGGTTAAATTAAAAACTACAGGAAGAATGTCATAATGACTATTGGTTTCATTCTTGTCTCTTAAGTAACATGCATTTCCAAGATGAAGGAAATTATTGGAAAGAAAAGGCTTATTATTTCTATGTGCTAGTCACTATCCTAAGTGTAGAATTGGGGAAGAAATATCTCCAGGCATACAGTAACATCAAATCACAGAGGCTCAATAACTTCTTTTTTTTTTTTAATTTTACTTGACCCTGTATCTTAGCCATAGCTGACTGGCCAGAGGTAACACAGAGCTAAGTTGGACTAATTGTATCGTGTCATGGGAACAACAGCTGGGACAGAGATGTTCCCCAATTCTGAACACAAAGAGTCAGAAAAGACCTGTCTGTGGTGAAGAAACATATACTTAAACTTCACTGGGCATCCCACCATCCACCTGTCCCTGCTCATTTACGGTTCTTCCATTTTTTCCAGTGCTCCCTACCTCTACCTTCTTCCCTTTAATTCTTCTTGCCAGCAACTAGAGGATTATTGACTTATTATGCTCAACAGTTTATCATCTCTTATTTCCCTGACTCCTTCCAAATTTGCCCTTGATTTTCCCCATTAGGCAGAAATATTAGTATATAATATACATTCTTTGGTTTGTCTGAACATCCAGAAAGTTATTTTAAATAGATTTTTCTGACCTCTGAATAAAGTCCAGCCAGTAAAATGATACAGACTCCTGACATTCAGCTACAAGATTCATAGAACCACAGCTTCCTTGGTCTTATCTGTGTTCTTATTCGCTGCAGAGGGATGGCAGCAGATCTTAAAGACATTTCCAAAACCTTGAGAGTCAAAGTAAAGTGCTTCCTTTGACCAAAGCTACCAGGGTCTTCTAGGAAAGGAGAGGGTCCTGGGTCCTGGGAATGAAAAGGCCCTTGGTCTTAAAACACTAAAGTAAACTTAGTTTTATGACAGCAGGTGAATTGATCAGAACTAATGTAGAAATAGGAAGAACTGTTTTCTTGTTTTATTATAGCAACAGTGCGTGTGTGTGTGCTAACTCTCTTCAGCAGGCTTAGCACACATGCAGGAGGGTTTTCTACTACTAGCACCACGTGGGAAGCCCATGTCTACTGTATGCTGTGGAAATATTTCTAGGTATACTATCTTGAGTATATCCTGCTGCTGCTGCTGCTGCTGTTGCTGCTGCTAAGTCACTTTAGTCGTGCCCGTCTCTGTGAGACCCCATAGATGGCAGCCCACCAGGCTCCCCAGTCCCTGGGATTCTCCAGGAAAGAACACTGGAGTGGGTTGCCATTTCCTTCTCCAATGCATGAAAGTGAAAAGTGAAAGTGAAATCACTCAGTCGTGTCTGACTCTTTGCGACCCCATGGACGGCAGCCTACCAGGTTCCTCTGCCCATGGGATTTTCCAGGCAAGAGTACTGGAATGAGTTGCCATTGCGTTCTCCAGGTATATCCTAGATGGTATTTATATGTTATTCTAAGCCCTGTACATAAATTCTCACTCACTTAAAATGACTGTTAATTAGATATTATTCATCCCAGAAACATGTGAAAGAAGGCAACAAACATAACATGGTTACTGCTTTCTACTAGCTGTGCTATGGGCTATGTGTTTCAGGACAGAGAAATGTCCCATAAAGAAACATTTCTAGCATAAGGATTTCAGTAGCAACTCCAGTGAGTGATACATGGATGGAACACAAAATTAAAATTAGGTTAGCCAAGTAAGAGGGGATGTGTTATAAAGGACATTCCAATTCAGTGGTAGTTCAGTTCAGTTCAGTCGCTCAGTCGTGAACGACTCTTTGCGACCCCATGAATCGCAGCACGCCAGGCCTCCCTGTCCATCACCAACTCCCGGAGTTCATTCAGACTCGCATCCATCGAGTCAGTGATGCCATCCAGCCATCTCATCCTGGGTCGTCCCCTTCTCCTCCTGCCCCCAATCCCTCCCAGCATCAGAGTCTTTTCCAATGAGTCAACTCTTTGCATGAGGTGGCCAAAGTACTGGAGTTTCAGCTTCAGCATCATTCCCTCCAAAGAAATCCCAGGGTTGATCTCCTTCAGCATGGACTGGTTGGATCTCCTTGCAGTCCAAGGGACTCTCAAGAGTCTTCTCCAACACCACAGTTCAAAAGCATCAATTCTTCAGCGCTCAGCCTTCTTTACAGTCCAACTCTCGCATTCATACATGACCACAGGAAAAACCACAGCCTTGACTAGACGAAACTTAGTCGGCAAAGTAATGTCTCTGCTTTTGAATATACTATCTAGGTTGGTCATAACTTTTCTTCCAAGGAGTAAGCATCTTAATTTCATGGCTGCAGTCACCATCTGCAGTGATTTTGGAGCCCAAAAAAACAAAGTCTAACACTGCTATTTGGGATTACTTTGTATGTTTAAGCAACTTAGGGTGGGGAAAGAAAATAGGTTTCATCATTAACCCACATTTATTTTGCAGAAAATGTGTTATTTGCTGCAGGCCTCTGTGTTCCTAGCTTTTTGCGTTATTGATCTTCAATATAGCTAAATCTACATGCTATATTGTAACTATTATTTAAACTGCAAACAGCAGTAATATTAAATAATTCCAGTCTGAACAACTTAAGCAACTTAATAGTCCTCACAAGGGGGTGGTTTCATGCTGGGAAAGTGTTAACAGATAAAAACTGTGCAATTTGCAGAAATTGGTATGATATCTTTATTATACCTTCTGAGCTCATTGGGCCAAATTTGACACTCTAAATTGCTATAATTTGGAGCTCTCTGGTTTTACTATTAAACGGAAGCCTAAATTTTTATATATTTGCAAAGATAAGTTTCCTAGTATTTTTAGTAATTAGTCATACTTATATATGGCACTGTAGTATCATTACATTATTTGGAGACTAGATACAGGTCGAATTTTCAGAAGTAGACAAAGCAGAAGGCACAGACAGATAAGGTGATAATAGCTAAAAAATGGAGAGGCCAGATTGTGCTCACAGGAGTGGCAAAAATCACTTTACAGCAAGAACTTAAGACATGGGAGAAGCCAGCCATAAAACTGGAAAGCCACGTTGGGTTCAAGTTGTGGACTTGGATGTCAGTCTAAAGAAATATTTTATTCTGTAATTTATGAAGAGGTATTAAAAAATTAAACCAGATAGTTCTAAAATTCTGGAAAAAATTTGAGAAATCAGGAATACAGAGGGACTAAAGGTTGTAGAAATCATTTAGGAAGTATTTGCTGCTGCTGCTGCTGCTGCTAAGTCACTTCAGTAGTGTCCGACTCCGCGTGACCCCATAGACAGAAGTCCACCACGCTCCCCCGTCCCTGGGATTCTCCAGGCAAGAACACTGGAGTGGGTTGCCATTTCCTTCTCCAATGCATGAAAGTAAAAAGCAAAAGTGAAGTCGCTCAGTCATATCCAACTCTTAGCGACCCCATGGACTGCAGCCTACCAGGCTTCTCTATCCATGAGATTTTCCAGGCAAGAGTACTGGAGTGGGGTGCCATCACCTTCTCCATAGGAAGTATTTACAGATCAATAAATGTTATATAAATAGGATGCTCTAGAAATAAATACCTACAACCTTCATAGTGTTCTGAGGACCCTGGTCACCCATGATTTAGGATATGGCACAATGCTGCTAAAGCTCCGCTCAAGATACTCTTGGGAACTAAAATATGTTTACGAGGCACCACTCTCTCCACTTCCATCTCCTTACAGATGGAGTCTAAGTTTATGGAATTATTTTAAAAAACCTAAACTTGAAGTCAGCTAATTGACAAAGATAGGCTCATTTTATTTATGATTGTCTACAGTTGTCTTCACACACACACAAAAAAATGATAAAGCAGAATAGTTACAACAGAGGCTATAAGGCCAAAAAGCCTAAAATTTTTACTATCTGGCCCTTTACAGAAATAGTCTGCTAACCCCTGTGCTAGATTACTATCTGCTCCTGGTCAATGCCTTCTTTGCTAACCTCTGAACAATCACTCCAGAAATGCCTCACAGTTTCTTCTGTTTCTGTCCTGCCCCTTTATGTTGCTGCTGCCTTTTCTTCATTTTTTTTATTTTCAGGGCAGTAGCTGAAAATAGACTGTTCCAGAGAAGACCTGCCATCGTGTCAGCCAAAATTGGCCAATGGATACTACGACTTCCATGATTACTTTGGTTACCTGGGAACATAAATCAAAATGTACAGATATGTCTGTCTAAGTGGAACAATGGCACACGCAGGGCAATGTGAAGGAGTTAGAAAGTAGATTGTCTCTGAGCTATTTCCACACAGCTTTCTTCCACTGCCCACTTCACACTGCTCCAGAAGAACCTTACTGCATAAAAACATACAATGGTATCAAGTCTTTGATGAAATTCCTAGAGGTGAATAGTGCTGGAAAATCATAATAATTAATCTTTCCAAATTTCTCATCTAATTGCAAAAAGAAAGCAGAAATGTGGTCAAATGACTTCCAATATTATTATTGGTAGTTAATAAATATCTTGATGAAATCAACAATTTATTATGGAGCCCTAGCAGCCACAGCTGCTCTTCTTCCCAGCAGAATGAAGAAACAAGCAGAATGTGCTTATCAAGGCTAAGCTGACAGGCAAGTGGTTCTTTATTGCCATAAAATAGGCAGGTTTTTTTGACAGCACACATTGATGAACTCATCATCTATTTCATAATTTTGTGCTAAAAAGGTCACCTTTATTCATTTCCCTGCACAATCAAAAAAGGAAGATATATGCAATGAAAATCCAACAATGTCAGATAGCTAGAGGGGAAAATATTTCTTTTAATGTCTACACACCATCAGTGTGGCACACTTCAGTTTGAAACTATAAACTGAATGAACAGCAATATACATAACATGGAGCAAACAGAATGACAGCTAAAATGTGGCAAAAATGTGGCACAACATTTTCAGCATGCTCAGAATGCAGTGAAAATATGGAAAAGATTTGAATGACTATTTTAGTATATCTTCGAAAGTTCTTAGTGTCTTTTTTTGTGATACAACAAAAGCAAAAGTTAAGCCAATGCATTTCACTGAACTCTTAAAGCAAACAGTCGACAGCTAGATCACCTTGATTTGCAGACAACTGTCACCTCTCACTTTTTCTTGCATGCTTCACTCTGTTCACAGTGCTATGGATCTGTGTGCAGGCTCAAGAGCAAATAGACTCCTGCTCCCACCAGGGTCTATAGCTAAAGATCCAAAAGAAAGGCTGCATAGCCAATGACAATGATATGAACATAGATTATTAAAAAATAAAATGCTTTCACTCAAAGGAAATAGCTCAGAAGGTTGTTGATTATGTCAGCTGTTTAGAGAGAACAATTAATCTGTTGGTTTTCTCTGGCATGTGACAGCCTTAATTCAAAGGAGGATGATAACAACTCCTACTCTGCTCCAGAATTTGTATAGCACATAACACTATTTGTTCCCCAAACACACATTGATGAATCATCTTTTCACATCCAAAGGCATCCAGGTAGAAGGACGGAGCATGAGCACTGAAGGCAAGCCAGCAGGTTGGAAGTCTAGACGTTCCATACCCACTATTATTCCACATATGACCTTGGGAAAGTCATGTGGCCTTTCTCAGCCTGAGTTCTCTCATCTGAAATTACCAGTAACTTACAGAATCAATTTTAAAACTTGAATAGCATATTTAAATCAAGCAGATGACTAATATTAAACTATTCAACTATTATCTGACCTTCTCAACAACTCAGTGAGGTGGGAAGGCAGGTATTCTCATTGTTTTCTTTCTTTCTTTCTGGGTATGTCATGCATCAGTTCAGCCAGCCATATACCAGAGCCAGAAAACCAACACAAGTCTTCCCCTGGCTTGCTCTAGATGCTCCCTGTTCTGACATTATGACAGCCATTAGAATCGCTGCCAAATGGATTGTATGTTAAGGATTCCCAATAGGCAAGTCTTCCCTGAGTTAGTCACAGGGTCACAAAGTGGTAGTTCGGTGGTACAAAACTTATGATCCATAGATAAGCTGGAAAGCTTTCAGCCAAATATGAGCACCATCACTGAGAATATTAAAGGTGAAAGAAGACCACAGTTAAAGACCAGAAAGGCCAGAGTCAGATCACCAAGGTCTCAGGTGGCTAAAACAAATATAGGGGCAGTGGCAGTAGAACACACAATTGGGAAGCAGTATTTCAGAAAAGATAAGTAAAAGTAACATAGTCCAAGTGCATTTTGAGCAGAGGGCAGCAAGGGTTGATAACGATGCAATAAAAAAGATAAGGAAGATTATTTTTAAAGTATGAAAATAAAATTTCTCAAAACGCTCTGACAAACGTAAAATCTCCTCAGAAAGTTCGTTCTTTCAAACCTAGAATATTGTCCATACTCATCAGAAAGGCAAACTAGTACAGCCACTATGGAGAACAGTGTGGAGATTCCTTAAAAAAAAACTGGAAATAGAACTGTCATACGACCCAGCAATCCCACCGCTGGAAACCAGGAAACCACACCAAGGAAACCAGAATTGAAAGAGACACATGTACCCCAATGTTCATCGCAGCACTGTTTATAATAGCCAGGACATGGAAGCAACCTAGATGTCCATCAGCAGATGAGTGGATAAGAAAGCTGTGGTACATATACACAATGGAGTATTACTCAGCCATTAAAAAGAATACATTTGAATCAGTTCTAACGAGGTGGATGAAACTGGAGCCAATTATACAGAGTGAAGTAAGCCACAAAGAAAAACACCAATACAGTATATTAACACATATATATGGAATTTAGAAAGATGTTAATGATAACCCTGTATGAGAGACAGCAAAAGAGACACAGATGTATAGAACAGTCATTTGGACTCTATGGGAGAGGCAGAGGGGGGGATGATTTGGGAGAATGGCATTGAAACATGTATAATAAGAAATGAATCACCAGTCCAGGTTCAATGCAGGATACAGGATGCTTGGGGCTGGTGCACTGGGATGACCCAGAGGGATGGTACAGGGAGGGAGGTGGGAGAGGGATTGAGGATGGGGAGCACGTGTACACCCGTAGCAGATTCATGTTGATGTATGGCAAAACCAATACAATATTGTAAAGTAATTAGCCTCCAATTAAAATAAATAAATTTTTAAAAAATAAACAAGCATTTGATACTACTAGTCACTACTCTAGGCATTTCAACAGAAGACATTTACTGAGAAATGAGTTAAGAAGTCAAACAGGGGATGGAGAGGCAACCCAAAGAAGAGCAATAGCAAAAAGACGATCATCCCCTCCAGCTGGAGACACAACAGGGGAGGTGGCATCACCAGAACGTCCAGAGAAAACCACCGGCAAGGACTGGAGCCACACTGCATTTCACGTGGAAGCTGAGACCACAGAAGGGGCTGACGTGTAGCAGCCGGAGCCACAGAAGAGATCTAGCTGCTGCTAGAGACATCATCTAAGGCACAGTGTGGGCAAAGAAATAACCCCAGAATTCTCCCACACCCCTTCCCCTGCCATTTCTGCCTGGTATCTCTCATTGCCCAAAGTCAACCAGAAACCCAAAGACCCAGGAGACCAGGAAACACAGCCTGCCCGAGTCCTCCTACTAAGTCAATATCTGTTAAGGAGTTAAGTATTCCCTATTCTATGCCTCTAAAATAACATTCTGTTGAAGTCCATTATCCCATTACACTAATTATTTGACTTGCTTTCCTTGGTAATGTGTGTATATGCTCAGTCATTGGGTTGCATCCAATTCTTTGTGGCCCCATGGACTGTAGCCTTCCAGTCTCCTGTGTCCATGGAATTTTCCAGGCAAGAATACTGGAGTGTGTTGCCATTTCCTATGCTAGGGGATCTTCCCAACCTATGGATCAAACCCACATCTCTTGTGTCTCCTTCATTGGTAGGCAGATCCTTTACCTCTAGTACCACCTGGGAAGCCCTTTCTTGGTGAACTCAAAAGAACTGGAAAAACTCATCTTTGTCTAACTTACCTTTGAACACAGTATCTAGCACAGTGCCTGGGATTTAGCATGTTTGATGAGTGAACCTAAAGAGGTAAACTACGGTGTGTATGTGGGCTTAGTTAGGTCTGCCTCTTTGCAACACTTCAGACTATAGCCTGCAAGGCTGCTCTGTCCATGGGATTTCAGGCAAGAATACTGGAGTGGATTGCCGTTTTCTTCCTCCAGGGGAATCTTCCCAATCCAGGGATTGAACACAGGATTCCTGTGTCTCCTGCAATGCAGATGGATTCTTCACCCACTGGGCCATCAGGGAAGCCCTACACTACTGTACCTTTTGTTAAAGTTCCTGTGAGTAAATCCAACAAGTTTGCTCATAGTATGTCTAAGGATATTTAAAGTAGAAATTATGAACAAGGTGATATCATTCAAAAATGAAAGATTCAGAAAAAAAAATCTCAACATCCAAATTCAAATTCAAAGTATATTTTATAATAGAGACAGAAGGTGATAAGAAAAAAACAAATTCATCTCTGGTCACACTAGACTTCTTACAGTTCCCCAAAAGTACCAAGCCATCTGAAACTTTGTTTCCACTCTGTCTTTTTTTTTTTTTCTTTTAGCTATCTTTTCATTTCTGCTCCTTCAAATATTTCAGCACTGAGGTAGGAGTGGGGGTGCAGAGTGAGAAGGAAAAATGATTAGCTCTGTTGGAAGGATTATGAATAGCCTTCTAGCACACAGGTCAGCCCTGAAAAGAACCACTTTCTACTAGTTCCTATTCTCCTCTGGGCAGTGCGATCACCAGCCATCCTTTAAAAAGCCCAAAAGGAGACTAGAGAATGCCTGACTAACATTCCAGATCATACAGTCTTCTCCAAGACGTGCCTCCTACAACTTCTTGAGGTGTCTGTGGAAGGAGTAGGAGGGTGTATAAGAAGGTTTTACAACATTGGAAAATTAGTTCAACGGGGTAATAGAGGCTTTTTCTTCTCTCTTCCAGATTCCTGTGTACCCAGTTATAGTCTCTAGTCCATAGCCATTCTATACCTACTAGCTAGCTTTCTCTCTCAAAATTCTTATCACATGTGATATATTTGATATTCGTCTTCTCCTACAAGAATGTCAACTCCCTAAGAACAAGGGCATGGTCTGTTTTGTTGACTTTGCAAAGATGTGCTCAGTGACTATTGTTAAATAAATACATTACAGAATACTATAGTATGGCTTCTAGGATAAACTTTCGTTTTTGGAAATTGCAAAAATATCTATTCATTCTGATCTGTCAACTGTCTGCTGATCTAGTCTTGATTTCTTACATAAGATTCAACACCCTACATATTCTTACCCACTGCTCTTTTCTATAATATTGCTTTGTCCATTCAGGGCTCTTATCGCTTTTTGTACAAAGCCATTAATTTTTGTATGTGTAGATGGTTACACTTAAAGATAGAAATAAGTTGAGTTCTATGAACACATCATTATGCTTTGAAATATTCTGGCTGCCTGCATTCCTGGCTGACCACGAGCAGCTTATATCCCCGGCTAAATCCTACCGCACTGTCATTGTTCAGAGTTCTCATTGTCCAAGTTTGTGCTTTCTGCTAAAGACACCATTTGCTGCCTGGTACTTTCTCTCTGAGCTTCTTGGTAAAAGAGGATTATGTAGAGTTTCTCTATTAACCTCTTCTGCCCACCCCTAGACATGGCAAAACTTGGAGCTATGACATTTCCTTATAACAGAACATCCCTCCAAATACACTAACAAAGACAGGAGTCTAGCTTGAATATTTCACACAATTTCACCAAGTCTTTTACAGGTTATAAAAGCATACCATATAAAATTAGTTTTAATATTTTGATATAAACAAACCTATATAGAACTGACACTGATTTAATAGCAAAATTTGTGACTCTATAAAACAGGTCTTCATTGTATTCAAAATTGTCTACAAACATTTACGAAACGGGGTACTTTTAAGCCACAAGTTTAATTTAACTCACTTTTATAATACAGAAAAATGACTTTCAAAAAATTACATATATACAAATGAAATTGAATCCTTATATTATGTGAGGAACTGTCTCACACTACTAAATACTAAAAAAGGTTATCAGAGTCAAACACTAAAAACAGAAAAGAAAAAATTAAATGTATTGAAAGAGTTAAATAGTTCAAGCAGTGTTAAATGAACATTCCATTAAGAACATCCACCTCTAAAAGTGAATTCATTTTTGGCCCTTTAATTGCACCTCATTCACTCTATGCATGAACAACCTTTGTTGTTCAGTCACTAAGTCATGTCTGACTCTGCAACCCCATGGACAGCAGCACGCCAAGCTCCACTAATCTCCTGTTCAGTTCAGTTCAGTCACTCAGTCATGTCCGACTCTGCGACCCCATGAATCACAGCACTCCAGGCCTCCTTGTCCATCACCAACTCCCGGAGTTCACTCAGACTCACGTCCATCAAGTCGGTGATGTCATCCAGCCATCTCATCCTCTGTCGTCCCCTTCTCCTCCTGCCCCCAATCCCTCCCAGCATCAGAGTCTTTTCCAGTGAGTCAACTCTTCACATGAGGTGGCGAAAGTACTGGATTTTCAGCTTTAGCATCATTCCTTCCTAAGAAATCCCAGGGCTGATCTCCTTCAGAATGGACTGGCTGGATCTCCTTATAGTTGGCTCAAATTCACATCCACTGTGTTGCTAATGGTATCTAACCATCTCATCTTCTGCTACCCTCTTCACCTTCTGCCTTCAATCTAAACAACTAAGCACTTTTCCCCTGTGGCCTGTCCTTGTGAAAAAAAATCCTCCCCACAAGTCTTCCTCACGCACTCTAGAAAACACATGTCATCCAGCTAAAGCACTGGCTGCTGAAATGTACCAGTGACTTTTGCTACGAGTTCTGTCTTCTCTCAGAACACTAGCCTTGAGGAAGAAAAGTCTGTTCCTCTGGCAAAGGCCTGTGTAGGGATCCTGCTGCCCGTGTGACTGGGAGAGGACTGTGCAGCTGTGACTAGAGCCAAGGAGCCGCTCACATGTGGTGTCACCCCCAGGCCTCTGTTGGGCATGGTCTTTGTCACCTCCAAGTTAACCAGTTTTATTTCAATTTGGGAGACGGCAGACAGGAAGCAGGGCCCCTAAATGTCTCGTTTTTGTCATGGTTGATGGCAGAAGCATCTGGCTGCCAGGGGCACCAGAGAAAGTGTGGCTCAGTTGCCCAGTCATGTCCTACTCTTTGCGACACCGTGGACTGCAGCATGCCAGGCTTCCCTGTCCATCACTAACACCTGGAGCTTGCTCAAACTCATGTCTATGGAATTGGTGATGCCATCCAACCATCTCATCCTCTCTTTTCTCCTTCTCTGCCTGCCTTCAATCTTTCCCAGCATCAGGGTCTTAACTAAGGAGTCAGTTCTTCACATCAGGTGGCCAGAGTATTGGAGCCTCAGCTTCAGCACCAGTCCTTCTAATGAATATTCAGGACTGATTTCCTTTCTAATTGAAACCCCATACCCTTCAGAGATGCCCAGAGGGCTCAAACAAAACCTTGTGCACACTAGGACCCAGAGACCCCACAGAGACTGAGCCAGACCTGACTTTGAGCATTTGAGTGTCTCCTGTGGAGACACAGGTCAGCAGTGGCCTGCCACGGAGACAGGGGCTCTGGCTGCAGCAGGCCTGGGAGGCTCGCCTTGTGACACACATCCTCCTGGAGGAGATCACCATTAGCCCCACCATAGAGCCAGCAAGCAGATGACTCACAGACTGGAAAACATTTATCCCAAAGAATTTCTCATATTGTTATGAAAGTTCTAGGACCCACAACAGATTTCCCAACCTGGGGATCCCACAAAGGGACTGAGAACCCCCAGGGAATTTGACTTTGGATGCCAGTGGGATTTGATTACAAACCTTCCACAGGACTGGGGAAACAGATTCTTGGAGAGCACAAACAAAACCTTGTGCACACCAGGACCCAGGAGAAAAGAGCAGTGACCCCCACAACAGACTGAACCAGACTTGCCTGTGAGTGTCCAGGAGTCTCTGGTGGAGGTGTGAGTTGACAGTGGATTGCCGCAGGGTCAGGGGCACTGAATACAACAGTGCTAGTATAAGTCATTTGAAGGAGGTCACCATTACAGCTATCACCCCTACCATAGGCAAAACAACAGGAAGGGAACATAGCCCCATCTATTAACAGAAAATTGGATTAAAGATTTACTGAGCATGGTCCCATCCATCAGAATGAGACCCTAGTTTCCCCACAGCCAGTCCCTCCCATCAAGGATCTTCCACAAGCCTCTTGTCCTTATCCATCAGAGGGCAGACAGAATGAAAACCACAGGCACAGGAAAACTAACCAAACTGATCACATGGGTCACAGCCTTGTCTAACTCAAGGAAACTATGAGCCATGCAATGTAGGGCCACCCAAGACAGACAGGTCATGGTGGAGAGCTCTGAAAATGTGGTCCACTGGAGAAGGGAATGGCAAACCACGCCAGCATTCTTCCCTTGAGAACCCCATGAATAGTATGAAAAGGCAAAAGATAGCAGAGACAGTTAACTCTGTCCTTTCACACCTAGCTTGAGTGTGTGTGCCCAGACCCTAACACAGGAAGCATGGGGCTTCACTACTAAACTCCTCAGTGTGCCTGGAATATCTTTCCTTAGAGAGACAGTCTCCAAATCTGACTATCTCTCCTGGGGATTCTGGGAGGTACGTAGTGCCCAGTAAGAAAGCTCTTCTCTGCCTGATCCAACAGGAACGGGCTCTATTGAAACAGAGGCTCCCTCATGGTATACTCAGCTTCTCAACTTTCTTTTTCTTAGTATCCCCCTCTTTCCCACTTTATAAGCTACTACCTTCCCATTATAAGCTACTAGGACTTCCCTGGTGGCTCAGATGGTAAAGCATCTGTCTACAATGCGGGAGACCCAGGTTTGAGCCCTGGGTTGGGAAGATCCCCTGGAGAAGGAAATGGCAATCCACTCCAGTACTATTGCCTGGAAAATTCCATGATCAGAGGAGCCTGGTAGGCTACAGTCTATGGAGTCGCAAAGAGTCGGACACAACTGAGCGACTTCACCTTCCCATTCAACAAGTTTCAAAAGCATACAAATTTGCTATAACACTCTCTGTTGTACAAAAACAATAAAGGAAAAGAATCTTTCTCTTGACTTCAAGCCCATCCCAGCTAACGTGCCTTCTGTTCCCTCCTTCGAGTATAATTCTTAAAAGAACCACCCTCACTTCTGAATGTATTTTCAGCCCACTCTAACCTGGCTGCCAACTCTGCACATCACCGGCACTGCTCTGTGCGAGGCTGCTTATGGTTTGGTATTGAACTCAGTGAAAGGCCCTGACATTCAACTTCTCAAAACTGCATCCAGTTAGATTTTTTTTTTTTTTTTTCCCTCCCTTGAAATTCTCTGCTCTCTGGGCTTCTGTGACCACATTCTCCTGATTTCACACATCTTGTCTTCTCTTTGTCCCCTCGTCCTAAATGGCCTCCATCCATTCACATGGTGTTAAATCCCACTTTTACATTGACAGTGCCCAGATTCCCATATTCTGATCTCAAATACAATAGCCTAGGCAAGCCAAAACTTGTATCTAAAATAGATACTTGACTTTTCTCAGGTTATCAGTTACCTATCAAAACATACTTAGGCCAAGTCATTCCTCTGCTTAAAATCACCCATTTAACACAGGGTAAAGTTCAAACTTCCTGTATGACCCAGCACCTGCCTCTCTTTGGGGTCCACCTGTGTTCCTCTGTATCAGCATTCACCAACCACGCAAGTTCCTTTCAGCTTTCTGGGCATGTCAGGATTTTTCATATTGAGGGTTGGTGAAAAAGTTCATTCAGGTTTTTCCATAACATCCTATGAAAAATCCAAACCAACTTTCTGGCCAGCCTAATACTTGCAACCTTTACACAGGCTGTGGGTGGGCCTCCTGTTCTTTGAAGCACTTCTTCTTTCTTGGCCAAATGGAAACATCAATTCTTCAAAGAGGTCATCCCTGATTGCATAAGATATTGTTTCATTGGAAGCACACCAAACAACTCACTTCCACTGCTTTGGTGAAAATGAAAAGTGAAACCCTGTGGACTATACAGTCCATGGAATTCTCCAGGCCAGAATATTGGAGTGGGTAGCCTTTCCCTTTTCCATGGGATCTTCCCAACCCAGGGATCAAACCCAAGTCTCCCACATTGCAGGAGGCTTCTTTACCAGCTGAGCTACCAGGGAAGCCTTACAGCGTTGGTACACAGCCTCTTTGGGAATTGAAGACTATTCCTTACTAAATATTGTCCCAAAGTTAATAAACATCTTTTTTTGTACCTGGCATTTCTTTCTCTCTCTTTCCTGGTATTGCTCTCTCCTCTCTACCTAGACTGCCTTGCTTACCAAAATCTGTTCTCAGAGCAAATACATATACTCAGTGTTATGGTCTTTCCTTTAAAAAAATGCTTAGAGCTTTTTCTCCAATTGTGTTATCAAACATGCCCTCCCATATAAGAGGAGCAGTAGGGAGGAGTACTGTTTAACCCCTAGGCCTTTCCTACCACCAAGGAAAGCACACTATTAGGATTTCTCTTACTTCCCTTCCCATTATGCCACATAAAATGTCTAGATGTCTGTAAAGTAAGTCATATCATTTTCACCACGTTACCACAGTTTTCTGGAGCATTCAATGGAAATAAGTCTCAAGCATACTTTCTAAATCCATCCATGGGGCAAGAAGTTAGTGAATGTGCAAAAACATTATCTGCTCACAAATATGAGAACGAACCCTGCCCACACTCACCTCCAGAGTACAGTGTAACATGTGAGTGGCATCTCACATTAGAAGCAGAAAGGCAGTTTGCACAAACCAAGCTAGGCACTAAGGCAAGAGAATATATCGCTGGTGACCCAGAGAGTTTTCATTCATCTGACATTATGAAATTTTTCCTTTTTGTCAGACAAGGAACCATCAAAAAGTAGTAGGCAACAATAAATGTAAAGTTTGATTATAATTTCATTAAATTAGAAAACCAATAATATTATTTTAAGTCTGAGTATCCAAGCAATAACCCAAGATCATAAATCAATATGGAAAAGATTTAATTTATATAAACTGAAGCAACAGCCAACTTTTCAAACACATGAATACCAGCTGCCTGTTTTTAGTATAGTGATACCTGAATGATTCCCATTGTCCTTAAAATGTGAACTTTATACATTGCCGACAAAATAGCAAACACTATTTATTTAAATCTATAAAAAGTCACCGTGAATGAATTCTTTCATATTATACCTTATTCCTGCCCCTGACAAGTGATTTGCACTACCAGTTAGCACAAAGCAACAATTCTCCGAAGACAGTAGTGCACTGGAATTGCATTCTGCAATAGCTTTAATTAAGCCATCAGAATCTACTTCAGGACTACTTATATGCTATTTCTTGAGACCAGCTTTGCAGAGAAAATCCCATTTACTAGTAAAATGATTCTTTTGCTTAAAGAATGAGAAATTTTGTTTCAAAAGAGGCACACTGGACAATCAGAGTCCAGTAATGGGCTTAGCCACTTGCCTACCCAGTTGTTGTGAAGAAATTTCTTCCCTGCTTGCTCTCTGCTGCTCCCCAAACCCCCCCACCCCACCTACCTCCTGAAGGAGCCCACTTAAGGCCAGCTTCCTACACTGTGCAGCCACACAGCTACGATGGCAGCAGCCTGCCACAGGGGACTGCACACAGTAGACACCAAGTCTTATGGCTTCTGCTACCAAATTATAGTAAACACTAGGAGTCACACAGTGAGCAGCAGAGAGACAGTTTTAGAGATGTCATTCCAACCAGAGCCATGTCAAAGCTGTTGGATTCCAGGATGCTTGCAGTGAAATTGGTTGTCCTCTAAGTGGTTTCTTCTAAAAACGTAATTGCTTTGTTCTGGGTTCAGAAAGGCACGGGAGAGAGAACATGATTTCCATCCCCTACTGCTGCCACAGACTCCAGTACAAGGCCAGTAAAACAATAGAGTCATCGTCTTTTATCTCAGTGCCAGATAGATTTTCTCTCCTTGGCTTCCAGACAGAATTCACTTATTATAATTATCTTCTGAGCTGGCAGTGGCCACTATCTAAAACTTTACACAAGTTCCAGTGAAAACCTATGGAGCTGCCGCCCACGTCAGGCTGGAGCAGGGCTGGCCCTCCCCTCCCTGCTGCCGAGCCATTTCACTCACACAGAGGCAAGCACACATGCGATGCATAAGCACAGTGGGAAAGGAATCGCTTTGGAAATGAGTATACTGCAAAGCACATGTGAAATTTCCCTTTGGCATGAAACCTAAGTTGACATATTAAACCTGAAGAAAGAATTGTATAGTAAGTCAATACTGTGTAACGAACCTGGGTCGTTACCCACAAGTGTTATTGGCAACATATGATTTAATTATTGTAAATTATTAACTATATGAAATTCATGGAAACTTAAATATTTATATTGAGAACCCTCTCACCATCTATAGTACCATCTGTAACAATTTGTTGCTTCCAGTAACATTTTTCCCTCCTTCTGCCTAAATAGATTCATATTTCCTTCTTCCTTACTCTTTGATTAAAATCTTGAAGTAGTATTTAATTGTATGCTCAGATGTATTTAAAACAATATTGTTTTGAACATAAGTTTTATAACAATAATTTTACGAGAAAAATAAAATGGGAGAGCCTTGAATTCACTTATGTATACAGTTTTTGTGTTCAGGACATTAAAATTGAGCAAGTTTCACAGATTTCTTTCAAAATGTGGAATTTCTCTGTGTATAAAGTGCCTTCAGGAACTATGGAAACCCAGACTTTAAATGGTTTTGTCTTCATTTAACTTTTACCCACACACATTGTTTTAAATTAAACAGGAAAATGTCTTGTAAGGTCATGCATACTCCTCACAAAGTGATAATTTTATTAAACTACATCTTTTAATTGTCAAAGGTCATGCAACTAGTACCTGGAGGATCCTGAACCCAAAGTATCTCTTAACCATAATCAATAATTCTTTCTTTCCCCAAAGTGTCCTGAACTAGCAGTGGTTCATCATCTTTCACATACATTAAGAAAGGCAAACATGAATTTAAACCTCTCCCCTGACACACACTGTCTTCTGGATTTTCTAACTGATGACCCAGTAGAAATGGATGTCAAGATGTCTATGCTACGCAACAAAGGATAAAGAAATGGAGGCAGGAGAGAAATCATCACAGACGCATGTAGAGGGAAGAACACTCCAGTCCTGACGTGGTTATAAAGCCAGGACTTCAATACCTGTCACCTGCAACACACTGCAACCCACCTGTGTTGGCCAGGAAGTAGCAGAAGAGCCACTGAAGGGAGCTGTGGTCAAACAGGGCAGCCAGTGCCCCACAGGAGTCATCCAAGGAGGCGGGAAGAGAATCTGGATTTCCTCTGCCAGTGAAGGATCGTGGAAGTTAACTGAGAGAAAGAGTCTTACTAATAAGCAGGAAGACCCGATGGATCTTGTGGTTGCCACAAAGGAATGCCAAGAAGAGGCAGCTAATGGTCCCTGTGAATAGGGAATGGGAGGGAACCCTGACTTCCCTGTGGATGCCAGCTATGGAGGACTGGCTCTTCTCCAGGCCCAAATATATCAATGTCCACATTAGAGATACAACATGCACAAAATCCAGGGACCAGATAGTTTTGTAATATAAAGGTGGCATCAGGGAGGCTAATTTCAGGAAGGAGGACAGAGAAAACTCTGAACTGATAGAATATACCAGTAACATACTTTTTAATTTTTGTGGCCGTCAGGCAAAATAGAGAATAAAGTTGTGATAGATGAATAAATTTGCAAGAAGTACCCCTCAGTACATGAAATTTTGTAACAGCTACACAAGGGGGAAAGCAGTTAATTTCCTTTAAAAAAAAATGAAAGAACATTTTATCCTTTGAATTTTAAGTTGGAAGCATTTCATCTTGAATGTGAAGGATGACAATACTTAATTCTTAAAGGAACCATAACTCAGAATTTTGTAAAACATACTATTTCCACATGCCTTCACTTAAATCATAATTTTTCACTCTGAGGAAATAGCCAGGTTCCTAACTTTCTTCTATAGAACAATTTTTAAGCAGTGCCTCATTTCAGTGCTCAGACCTCTAAGTCATGTGAAAACGTTCTTGTTCGTCAAGCTTCCCATGAAGATCAATGTTCTCCTGTTGGCATGTGAAAGCAGGAAGGAATATGCCCCCCAATACTGCAACATGCCTCCCTCAGCCTTCAGTTCAGTTCAGTAGCTCAGTCGTGTCCAACTCTTTGTGACCCTGTTGGCTGCAGCACACCAGGCTTCCCTGTCCATCACCAACTCCCAGCTTACTCAAGCTCTTGTCCATCAAGTCCGTGATGCCATCCAACCATCTCATCCTCTATCGTCCCCTTCTCCTCCTGCCTTCAATCTTTCCAAGCGTCAGGGAATTTTCCAATGAGTCAGTTGTTTGCATCAGGTAGCCAAAGTATCAGCCTTACAAACTAATATTTTAAAATAAATAAATATACATTTTTTTAAGTGACGATGGAAGTTTGGGGAAATAGAACTCATCCATAGATAATAAAGTACAAAATATGACAGTGACGCATAAGTCATGGTTCTTTATTTTTTCCTGCCAAAGTGTAAACTCTATAGATATTTTCAAGAGAAAACAAAAATTGGCATCAACCCATGATTGCCATCTTGTGGAGAGTTCCAGCACTACTAATGTGTTAGGATTTCTTTCCCTCAGGTATTTTAATAAAAATGCCTCTGGAGATTCCTCAGGCACTCCTTCCATTATTTAATAATCTTTTCTGCAAATAAGCTCTGCCTCCTAGCTGACCTAAATCCCCAGGGTTATCTCCTGTAGATGCACTGGAGAGCTGCCGTCGTTGATTGAGCTGTAATGTTTTACATACTCAGTGAGGTTATTAAATCATGCCTGTGACTTGACTTTTCCAGGTTAAAAAGTTCCACGTTAGTTGACATTTCCACCAAATTCCTATGTTCCATCTCTTACTAGGTTTTCGAACTTATGAAAACTTGGTCTATGTGTTGTGGGTTTGGGTCACTTCTGTATTTCTTCACTCATTCTACGTGCAGGTTTTAAAGAAGTTTAGAGCGGGGGCAGGACTGGGGCTCAGAGTTTACAGATGTCATCATTTCTGAAGGAACACTCAGAATCCCAGGGGAGCCATTAAACTCCAGCTTCAGATCGTCTACCAGGAACCACATCACAATGCCAGTGCTTCAGAAGGGTGTGCATGCACACAGCACACAAAATCCACCAAATCACTCCACTCTACTTGCATCACAAAAACTGACAATTTCCCCTTTCTCTTGAACTGATCAGTTCAGTCGTGTCTAACTCTTTGTGACCCCATGGGCTGCAGCACACCAGGCTTCCCTGTCCATCACCAGCTCCTGGAGCTTACTGAAACTCATGTCCATTGAGTCAGTGTTGCCATCCAACCATCTCATCCTCTGTCGTCCACTTCTCCTACTGCTTCAATCTTTCCCAGCATCCAACGAGTCAGTTATTTGCATCATGTGGCCAAAGTATTGCGGTTTCAGCTTCAACATCAGTCCTTCCAATGAATATTCAGGACTGATCTCCTTTAGGATGGACTGATTGGATCTCCTTGCAGTCCAAGGGACTCCCAAGAGTTTACTCCAGCACCATAGTTCAAAAGCATCAATTCTCAGCGCTCAGCTTTCTTTATAATCCAACTCTCACATTCATACATGACTACTGGAAAAACCATAGCTTTGACTAGATGGACCTTTGTCCAACACATTCTATAATCTTGAGTTTGTCTTATGAGCAGAGTTGTTAAAGAGTTTAATACATTAAAGAGTTTATTAAATCAGCAATCCCCAACCTCCAGGCCTCAGACCTGTAGCTCCTGTCAGATCTGCAGTGACATTAGATTAAAGTGCACAATAAATGAAGTGAGCTTGAATCATCCCAAAACCACCCCCACCTCAGTCCATGGAAAAACTGTCTTCCATAAAACTGGTCCCTGCTGCCAAAAAGCTTGGAGACCACGGTAATATTAATACATCCTTCACAGTCAGTCAGAGAAACCTATCAGCTGCAATTTAAAATTAAATATGACTATTTTTCACCAGTCCTTACTACCCAGAACTAAGTCCAAACCAACATCATCTCTTACTCAGACAGTTACAGTAGCCTTCTAGCTGATACCCCTGGATCTACCCCTACCTTCCTGCAGGATGCACTCAACACAGAAGCCAGAGTGGTGATTCTGCTAACACACAGGTCAAATCACAGCACCCTGTCCCTTCCTCAAAATGCTCTCATGATTCCTGCCACTTAGAATAAATGCCAGAGTCTTTGCTATGACCAGCATGGCACTCAGAAAGCAGCTGCCACACTGTCTACCTCATCCCCTCCACTCTTTCCTGAATTCACTCTGGCCAAACTATACCAGCCTCCCTGCTACTCCTCACACTCTCAAACCTACTCCCAGCTCAGGGCTTTTCCTCCTACTGTTCCCACTCCAGGAGATACCCTTTGCCCCAGTAGTAGCTGCATGGCTCACTCCCTCAAGACCTTCAAGTCTTTCCTCAAAAAGTTACCTTCTCAGGAAAGCCTTCCCTTCCATTCAATATCTTCCTTTCTTGTTTTATTTTACTCCTTAGCATTTCATAATTTACTAGCAAATATTTTGCTTGTTTTTCTTGTTTATTGTCTGCGCTAGTTTTGAATTGTTAGCATAACATATTACCACAAACTTAATAACTTAAAAACAACAGAAATTTACCTTACAGTTCTGTAGTCCAATGGGCCTCTTTGCTCCAGGTCTTGTAAGGCTGAAATCAAAGTGTTAGCTGACTGGGCTCTTAGCAAGAGACTCCAGAATTTGCTTCCAAATTCATTAAAGTTACTTGCAAAATTCAGTTCAATGTGGTTGTGAGACTGAAGCCCCCATTTCTATTTTTGACTGTCAGCCTCAGCTTCCAAAAGCTGTCTGCATTCTTAATCCTCTTCCTCACACCGAAAGGCTCAGGCAGAAGATCTAGTCCTTATCCTGCTTTAAATCTCTTTACCCTTTGGCCTCATCCCTCCTTAGGTCTTCTTCTTCCAAGTCTCTTCTCACTCCAGCTGAAGGAAATTCTCTGATTCTCAAGGCTCTAGTGATTAGATAAGGCTCATCTGGGTTATCTTGGAAAATAATCGGGAAACTCTCCCTATTTTAAGGGCTTTACCCTTAATTAAGGGGCTTCCCTTAATTAGTGGTAAAGAATCCATCTGCCAAGGCAGGAGAAGTAGGTTCAATCCTTGGTTTGGAAAGATCCCCTGGAGAAGGAAATGACAACCCACTCCTGTATTCTTACCTGGGAAATCCCATGGACAGAGGACCCTGGTGGGCTACAGTCCATTGGGTAGTGAAAAGGTCAGGCACAACTGAGCAATTAAAACAACAACAACCCTTAATTACAATGGCAGAGTCCCTCCACAGCAGTATCTAAATTAGAGTTTGATTGCATTAGGTGATGGGAATCTTGGGGAACCATCTTTAAAATTCTTCCTACCACATAGTCAGACTACCCCCGTGTAATATAAATCATATGAGAGCAGGAATGTTTGAGTTTTGTGCAATGCTGTATCTCCAGCATTTAAAAACAGTGCCTGGGACAAAGGAGACCGACAATAAAAATAATAAATGTTGGACAAATGTATCTGGTCCCAGGGATCTTAAAATGAAGATGCAAATTCCATAAAGTGATCCATGTGAAACATGCAATGTTCATGCATGAGCACTTTTTTTTTTTCTGACAAAGGGCCCATCCTTTTAATCAAATTCTTAAAATGTCTATACCTCCCAGTGTGGCTGGGATAATTCTCATTTATTCTGCCTCTTTGCTCAGAATAATTATTCATTATTCTCTGAAAGTGTTCAAGTTTATATGATAAATTATATGATTATCCTAGATTCTCAAAGGTGTTCATGGTCCAACCAAGGTTCAAGCTTTTATGCAGTGTACTGTTTAAACTTACAAACGGAAATCTTTTATTTTTTCTCATAAAATACACATTCGCTCCTTTGAAAACACATGTGAACAAGGACTTTTACAATTAAGACTGTCTCACCAAAAGACCATGCTGCCTCAGATTATAGATTTGAGATAAAGGCAGTGGGTATGAAAACAAATAAGTGACACTGAGAATTTGGCTGCACCGCCTTAGATGGGGTCCTGTGTTCCATCCATTCAGTGACATAACATTCAGGGAGATAGAGCACTCTGTGCACCTAATGTTACTGAGAAATACTACACCAGAGAATTCTTGGTTTAGGAGAGATTTATACTATTAAGACTTCAATCATTTTAACTGTGTTTATGCCTTGGAGATAGCAATCCTGATAAAAGTGCAGAATATTTAGTAACTATAATTGAAAGCTGAATACATGGAATATATTTCAGTTGTCTCAAAGCCCTTCCTATATTTCTAAAACAGTTGTGTATTGGGGAATATTAACTTCATTGGAAAATCTGGTAGGTATTCCTTTTTTACTCATTTTTATTTTCTACTTTTATAAAAAATTTGGAGTTTTATTTACTTACTCTTGGAGAAATTTGATCATGGCCTTACTGCCTGATCAACAACTCCATCTGTAAATTTAAGGGCAAAAGATGGTTTCTGTTGAGAAAATTGGTGATCTGACTAAATGATTAAGGAGTTAAGGGACTTTGAATGGTTTTATAAATTTGCCTTCCCTCCACCACCACCATCCATCTCCCTCACACCCACCCCTGCCCGGGCATCCCAGGTGGCTCATCCACCTGTAATGCAGGAGACCCACGTTTGATCCATGGGTCTGGAAAATGCCCTGGAGAAGGGAATGGCTACTAGCCCCAGAGTTCTTGCCTGGAGAATTCCATGGACAGAGGAGCCTGGCAGGCTATAGTCCATGCAGCCACAAAGAATCAGATATAACTAAGCGATTAACACTTCCACTTCATCTCACTTTCAAGCTCATCACCTGAACCTGGCCTAACCGAATCTTCTCTCCTTCTCTCTCACCTACACGTACCTGTTTTTTAAAATTATGGTAAAATACACATAACACAGAAATCTACCATCATAAGCATCATTAAATATACAGTTCTGTGGCATTACGTACGAATGTACGTTATGTTGAGCTACCATCACCAACACTCAGCCACAGAATTATTTTCATCTTGTAGAAATAAAGCTCTGCGCCCATTTAACAATTGTTCCCCATTCCACCCCACCCACCCACACCTATCTTCTTAAATTTACTTACTTATTAAAAACCTCTGTTTCTAAAACTCGGAGAAGATTGGTGGATACTTCCAGGATGTAGATCTTTTCCTTCTGAAATGGTCTTTTAAAATAAGCTTAATCTACCACAATCTATTACCATATCAATCAGGACTATTTTTTGTTTCCCAGTGTTATAAGCTCAACTCAAATTTTTAGGAGGGAAGAATGAAAAAAAAAACAAAACCAGAAAAAAACCTATGCCAACTGTTTAATGTAATAATGAAATACAGGAGGTCAGGAATACATCTGAGGCTTAAAGATAAGAAAAATAATTCAAAGTTCTCCAGACAATGTCTGTAAGAAACTCTCTGCCACCCCCAGTTTCTGTTTCTCCCCATGCGTTGCCTTTGTTTTCCTCTACTCTAATGATTGTCCTTGGAGGCATAGGGTCGTGTTGTTCCCCTTGGGTCATCAGGCATTTTTGGTTGTTAAAACTGTGGAATGCAACAGGAGTCTAATGGGTAGATGTCAAGGAAGCTGTTAAATGTCCTATAATGCCCAGGATAGTCCCCACAAAAAATGATTTTCTGGCTCCAAGTATCAACATCTCCCACAGTTGAGAAACCCTCAGCTACTCCATCCTACTCCTTCCATATATTCAGTAACAGAAAATCTTTCAAGCCACTTGTCTAGTGGTCTCACCATCAAAGAAAAAAATTTCTTCCTAGTTTCAATTTTTATAGCTCTCAAGGATGGATTCTAAACAGACTTATTTGAGTCAGCTGCCAATCAACTGCAGCCAGGAAGGGAGAGTTTTCAGGGAGGGAGGGGCTGGGATGGCCTCTGGAGGCCCCCTTCTTTGTATGGATGCCATTCTCGGAGTGGGAAAATGGCAATGATCTGGGTAGACATTCCAAATAGTGTGTACTACAAAGTTGAACTTTCTTAAAATAACTATACATTTTTAAAAAGTTTGTTCTTTCTTTAGCACATAATCTAAAGTGGAAAAAAATCTATAACTCGAGTAGTCACCATACTTAGGTGTTCTTCTATAACCAGCTAAAGTAGTTAATCATCTAGTTTTAAGTAGAAATCATTTGCCTAAAACATAAATTAATTCAAGTCATGAGATATGCAAAACAGAGGGGAGAAGCATAGATATTTATAAGGTTCACTTTTGAAATTGGCAAAAATAATGAATCTTTATGTCTGCAGTGATAAAGTTGGACTGCTCTCCTCTTAGTACCTCCATCTTCTGTTAGATTGCTTGCAGATCCACTGAAATTAGATGTCAGTGTAAATTATGGTGCAGGCTGACTTACTAGCCAAGGCTATGAAGGGTAGACACATAAAAACAAGGTGCTATTGAATGTAATTGCTTCTGATCTTAAAATTCTTAACTGACAAAATTGATGCTGATGTGGTATTTGCATCAAGGAGTCCCTTTAATTGACACTGACTCACTTGGGGACATTTTTTTTTTCTGAGTGGTTTTATTTTCTTCTTTCTAATTCTAAAATTCTAGAACAGAGAAGTCAGCAACTTACAACTTGGATAGACTAGAGAGGTGAACAATAGTATTCCATTGTAACCAGAGGAAGTGGAGGGCTTCAAACTTCTTCCATGGCCTGTAGCCTTGTAAAGTCTGAACAGAGAAAATGAATCTGTTCAAAGAGCATTTGGAGATAATACTTGGAAAGAAGTTAGCACTTTCTTGAACCTGGCTAAATTAGGAAGAAAGCCCCATTTGCAAACATTTCCTTCCTTGTCTGTTTCAATAAGGAGAAAGATGAAAAAGTGTGACCCACGGGGCTCTTGAAGGAAGGAGATGCATGGTTCTGTCTGCTCATTTAAATACTTAACAAGCCACAGGGAAAAAAGAAGACATCCCATTCCACTGCCCATAACATATGTCAGTAAGTCATAAAAATAAATCATACTGTGGAAGACTTGTGAACACTGCTCAGCCTCCTGTGAGATATCATCGCTTGTTCTTGAGCCAAAAAAGCAAACAGTCCAACTGCCTGTCTAATATTTGTTCTTCCCCTGCCATGAGAAACTGTTTCCAGAAAACAGAGAGGATAATTACTAATTCTTACACGGCCTTTATGGCAAAGTTATAATTGGTTCTCAAAGTAACAATTTTGTTATCTTATAGAACTTCTTTAAATGAAAGGGGAATATTTCAATATTATGTTTAGGTTTAGCAAAACTATAACTTCTGAAGGACAGGATAAGAAAGCTACCTTTATGTTTTATATGAATCAAATTAACAAGTTTTTCCTGGAGATTAAGGTCTCTAAGGAGTTTAATACTGAGTATTAGGACATTAGCTGGATGAAAAAATAGTGAATGAGATTTTCTTCAGTCCTATTCTGCTTACATTTGATTAAAAGAGCAGAGCAATGTGTTTTCAAATATTTTGAAAAATATATCTAACTGGTTATTTGGGGAAATAGTTATTTAGTCTGGAGTGTAGTTATCAAAGGCAGAAAATGATTTTATGTAAGAAATTTGAAATTTCAAAGCAGTTGTTTTACTTCTGGGTCTTTCGAATTCTGTAGCTAGGGATTTTGTACATGTTCCCACTCAAAATATAAGTAGTGCCAGGTGATAAATGTTTACATGATATGTTTCACTGGGTCTCTCCAGTCTGATGAAGGGTAGAGGTGAGAAGAGCAACAAAGAGGCAGGCAGGATAAAATCAAGTTACACTACAAAAAATACAATATTGTTTGGCTCTAGGACTTATCCATTATTGCCTGACGCTTATCACCCTAACTGCTGCCCCACTTCACTCCTACTTCCAATTATCCCAGCAAACCCAAGGAAAGATCCCATATGTTTAGAAACAAGCCCTCCAGACTATCAAGGGGCATCTGGTTTTCCCTCCTCCCCTGCTCTCACTCTGTTAAGAATATGTTTAAGTTCTATGTTAGCCCAGTCTGGCACCTGACATTTCTGACACAGAAGGCACTCCACAGCATCCTAGCTCCGCAAGGTACTAAGCCAACAGTTAGATGGAATCTCCAGGCTGTTTCTTGGCCCGTCTTGTCACAACTGCTGCTGCACCATAACCCTCTAATGACGATGAGGGCCCTGACTTCTGTGCAAAGGTCATGCTTTCTGCAGCTTCAAAAGGTACCAGCGATATTCCTCACAGATGGAGGCAACTCCAGTGCTTGTTCTACTGGACCCAGGTACGGGTCTTGTCAGTCTGGGGACTGAATCAGTTTGGGAGTCTGGACCACCGATGTGCCATAGCTGCACTATGTTCTCCAGAACACATGCACACAGAACCACGCTGGGTTCTGCCCACAGGTGGAGTGATATCCCCGTGACTCCTGTGTGGTGCTATGTTATGTCTACACCAAAACAGAGATGTTTTGTGTTCCCAATATTCTACTTGCCAGTAAGGAAAGGAATGTGGCAGACTGACATCTCCTTACCCCTCACCACGGAGCCCTGAGCATTAACATTAGAACAAATTTTGAAGCACTGGCTCTCCACTGAGAAGTGGGTTTTTCCCATGAAGATCCTTTGTCCCCAGTGCAAGCTGACTTCTAATGGTTTCTGTGTCAGAACATCAGGTTGAACCTCCATGGCAAATGTAACTTATGTTTCATCCATAAGACCTGAAGCAAATGCTCTCTGGTCCACCTTAAATGCCACATTTAAATTGTAAAAAATTATCCTCATTATTATAAGGGTGCAGAAAAACACTAACAGTGAAGGGCTCATAAGAAATGAACTGAAAAAAAAAAAGAAAAAAAAAACTAAACAGAAAGGAAATCTGAAGAACTACATCTTAATACAGGATGAATGGAATTCTGCAATTCTTGAAACCAATTGTGTTTAAACCAATCTCATAAGCTCTATCTCTCTTTTACACACATACACACACATACAAGCAAACATGTACACACACATGCATTTGACTACACTTTTTCTAAGCATGCCTGGTATTTACTTCCTTATTTTTCTTTTTCATTCAAACCATGCTTTTTGTACCTCCAATGATAAGAAAAAAAAAAGAAAAAAACATCTATGGCTTTTTCCTATTTCTGCTAAGTCACTTCAGTCATGTCCGACTCTGTGCGACCCCAGAGACGGCAGCCCACCTGGCTCTACCGTCCCTGGGATTCTCCAGGCAAGAACACTGGAGTGGGTTGCCATTTCCTTCTCCAGTGCATGAAAGTGAAACGTGAAAGTCAAGTCGTTCAGTTGTGTCCAACTCTTAGCAACCCCATGGACTGCAGCCTACCAGGCTCTTCTGTTCATGAGATTTTCCAGGCAAGAGTACTACCCCTTTTCCCATTCAAATTACACATTTCATTAGTCTGTTTGTAAGGTACAGATACCCTATTAATCTATTAGGGAATAAGATATAAAATTCAAAGTAACCTTCCAAGCCATAGAATAATCACAAGAAAAAATTAAAATGTTAAGCATCAAAAATTCCACAAACTGAATCACTGAAATTAAGGGAAAGGGGCTGACATCTATTCTGGAAGGGTGGGGGACCAAACAATGTGAAAATTCTCCTGCTTCAAGAATAACTGAAGATAAGCAATTATGTTTTAAAGAGCACGATGTAAATAGAATGATGTTTGTTTTTCTGGGAAGCTATTGTTTCCCGTGATATAGATGCAGGATTAAAGCCTGAAGAGCTTGTGCACAACTCCACATTCTTTCTCTAAAAACGCCTGCCTCTGTTTGAGTTGCTTAAATCAGGCATGCATTTTGCTACAAATGATAGTTCAAACAGGACTGGAAGAGCATTCAGTGACCTCAGATGGGTGCCCTCTTTCTGCAAGGTATAATACAGGTTCTTCAAACTGATAATTGTCACCAGAAGGAATTCATATTAAAACCTTAATCTTGCTCCAAAATCCTCTCAGTAAAAGCCTATAATTTGTGCAGTCTGATGTATCTGACAGTCAGGAACAGATATATTAGACTTGCCTGCTCCTGACACAGAGGACACTTGCCTATTCCACAGTTTTTGTCTCTTACTTTAATGATTAGGACTATTTCCATCATCTCTTTCCACTCTTGCCTCAGACATCCTACTGCTGTCGTTTTCTAAAAGCTGAATACTAACAAGGAAACATGGTTCATGCTGAATTTGAGTTTCTTTGGGGATTTTCACCAACCACAAATGAATCTTTCTCCTTTCTCTCTTTCTCTTCTCCCATTTTTTTAATCTCACCACCTGAGTTACATTCAATTTTCCAACACAGCTTAGTGATTCAGTTATAAAAATGATACAGAAAGATAAATAGTCAAAGCAATCCCAGGAAGTCCCAATGGCAGCAGATACCCAAGCTAAATGCCAACTGAATTCCAATTGGAACAGTGGCCCCACTATGGAAATTTGAAACAAATCTATAGGGTAAAATCCACTCCCAATTACCAAACAGTCACTAAACTATCTGGTTTTTTTTTTTCCATAGAGCAATTTGCTGTCTGTCACGGACCTTTGCCAAAGGCCAGACTAAACAAGACTAAACACAAAACTGAAAACATCCCCAATGGGCTTTATATTCAGGTTAGCCATAAGTAACAGAGGGTTACTCTGTGTTGTTACAGAGGAACCAAGGAATAAGGCTTCAGGGAGGAGGTAAGAAAGGAGAATGGCAGATAAAGAAAGAAAAATTGCCCATTTAACAAACACATGGCCACTGCCTGAAGAAAGTCAGACAGCTCTTTATTAAAATGAAAGAAAAATTAAAGAAAAAACAGAAAAGATTCCCTGAGACAAGATTGAAAATAAAATTAAAGCATAAAAATTAAATCAATATTTAAAAAGAATCAACCTGAGATACTTAATTCTTCTAAAAACACTTCATTCACTATAAAAACTACAATTCCATTTCCATGAACATGTTCTTATATATATATATATATATATATATATATATATACATGTATATATATATTTGTTTGTTTACAGCTGTAAAAATTTTAAATCACTTTCTCACTATCACATTCAATCCTTTCATAATTCTAGGAAGCAAGTAAGATTAATTTCTAATATAAATGACAATCAAAACTATAAAATATATTTGTTAATTATCAGTCACAAAGCAGGACACAAAGGTAGCTCAAAAAATACATTATTATATTGAAGCTTTCTGAAAAACTTTCTATATTTAAGATTTAAAACAGTACTGAAGAATTTGCTCTTTCAGGCAGCAAGTATAACTGGAGATATTTGGACAGAACCAGAAGTGGAGAGGACTAACTCCTCTCCTGGAAGAGATTAATTCTCTTCACATGGAAATAACTATAGTACCTAAATGTCACTCAACAGTATATAAGCTTCACTGGCCCATAAAAATATCACTTTCCTGTGAATGAAAAACAGGATTAAGATCAAAGAATAAAGGCTATATTTATAGAAGTTAGAGATAAATTACTTAAAAATGTGTGAGTCACATAAGATGAATCCAAAAGAATTCATCTATTATTTGCTTAGAATATGCATGTTTTATTATGTGCTCTATTTCTGCCATTACATTTAAAAATATTTATTTCTTTACTTTTAGCTATTTTGAATTTACTGGGGACTAGATACTTTTGATGTAATCTAATTTTTTGCTGATTCTCTGGGCTAGTTACCATATTTCTAGTAAATAAGAGTAGGACTTTAATATATAGTCAAGGGGCTTCTGGTAAATGAATGAAATAAGATTCTGTTGTAAAACATTCATTGCTAATGTTATCATAAATCTTGAAGAAGAGTAGCAACAACTGATGAAGGCAAAGCTTCTGAAGTCAGCCCTGCTTTTAGCTCTCTGTACACCTCACTCACTAAGTGCATGGCATGACCAAGTCAGGTCTCCTTCCTGAGACCAGTTTTCCTCATCTGTGAAACTGAAATCATAACTCCTACCTTGCAGGATGTTTTAAGGATCAGGGATAATGTGTTAAGGGAACAGTCCTGGCACTGAGGTAGATTCTTGTGTGTGTGTGTGTGTGTGTGTGTTAGTCACTCAGTCATGCCCATCTCTTTGCAACCCCATGGACTGTAGCTCTCCAGGCTCTTCTGTCCATGGAATTCTCCAGGGAAGAATACTGTACTGGATTGCCATTCCCTTCTGCAGAGTATGTTCCCAATCCAGGAACTGAATCCAGGTCTCCCACATTGCAGGCAGATTCTTTACTGTCTAAACCACCAGGGACCCTAGGTAGATTCTTAAAGGATAATAAAGAATAGTTGTCCTAAGATTAAGCGTGTGTTCTACAAAAATAAAGTCAAATTCTGGTTGCTTAACTTGGTTGGTTAAACGCAAAATTAGAAAGATGTTGCCCTCATTAACTCTAAGAAGAATAAAGCAGGATTTGAAACCTTGTCATCACCAGATGATCTATTAGAACCATTAAAAATCAGCATTTATCAGCACTTCAGACACAGAGATTCCACTCTGCAAATCTGTTTAATACAGAAAGCCTCAAATAAATCATAGGATTAGTAAATCTCAAGGGGTTCACCAGTTTCCCCTGATCATTTAGGAGTTAAAACATTTAATTAAATCATTCATTTGGCATAGACACATACACAGTAATGGGTTTCCCTGTTAGATAACATGTTAAAAGAATCCGCCTAAAGCAGGAGACCTGGGTTCGATAACTGGATTGGCAAGATCCCCTGGAGGAGGACATGGAAACCCACTCCAGTATTCCTGCCTGGAGAATAGCCATGGATAGAGGAGGCTGGCCGGCTACAACCCATGGAATCGCAATGATTTGGACATGACCGAAAGACTAAAAACAGCATAGCACATATATAGTAATTCTAAAGAATATCTATAATAATTCAGTTAAGTTTTTGCTGTTGTTGAGTCGCTAAGCCCTGTCCAACTCTTTGGGACCCTATGAACTGCAGCATGCCAGGCTTCCCTGTCCTTCACTATCTCCCAGAGTTTGCTTAAACTCATGTCCATTGAGTCGGTGATGCCACCCAACCATCTCATTCTCTGTCATCCCCTTCTCCTCTTGCCCTGAATCTTTGCCAGAATCAGGGTCTTTTCTAATGAGTCAGTTCTTCGCATCAGGTAACCAAAGTATTGGCACTTCAGCTTCAGCATCGGTCCTTCCAAAACATATTTTGGGTTGATTTCCTTTGGGATTGACTTGTTTGATCCCCTTACCATCCAAGAGGCTGTCAAGAGGCTTCTACAACACCCTAGTTCAAAAAGCATCAATTTTTCAGCACTCAGCTTTCTTTATGGTTCAATTCTCACATCCATACATGACTACTGAAAAAAATCATAGCTTTGCCTATTTGGACCCTTGTTGGCAAGTTGATACCTCTGCTTTTTAATATGCTGTCGGAGAAGGAAATGGCAACTCACTCCAGTACTCTTGCCTTGAAAATCCCATGGACAGAGGAGCTTGGTAGGCGGCAGTCCATGGGGTCGCTAAGAGTTGGACACGACTGAGCATCTTTGCTTTCACTTTTCACTTTCATGCATTGGAGAAGGAAATGGCAACCCACTCCAGTGTTCTTGCCTGGAGAATATGAGGGACAGGGGAGCCTGATGGGCTGCCGTCTATGGGGTCCACAGAGTTGGACACGACTGAAGTGACTTAGCAGCAGCAGCAGCAGGTTCATCATATTAGCTTTTCTTCCAAGGAGCAAGAATCTTAATTTCATGGCTACAGTCACCATCCAGAAAGATGTTCAAGCCCAGGAAAATAAAATTTGTCACTGTTTCCACTTTTTATCCATCTATTTGCCATGGGAGTGGATGCCATGATCATAATTTTTTTTAATGTTGAGTTTTAAGCCTGCTTTTTCACTCTCTTTGATCTTCATCAAGAGGCTCTTTAGTTCCTCTTTTGCTTCTGCTATTAAAGTGGTATCATCTGCATATCTGAGGTTGTTGATCTTTCTCCCAACAATCTTAATTCCAACTTTGGAGTCTGGCATTTCACATGAATCTACCTTGAATATAAGTTAAATAAGCAGGGTGATGATATACAGTCTTGATGTACTCTTTCCCCAATTTGAACCACTGTGTTGTTAAATGTCCAGTTCTAGTTGTTACTTCTTGTCCATTATACAGGCTTCTCAGGAGGCAGGTAAGGTGGTCTGGTATTCCCGTCTCTTTAACAATTTTCCACAGTTTGTTGTGATCCACACAGTCAAAGGCTTTAGCATAGTCAATAAAGCAGAAGTAGATGTTTTCCTGGAATCCCCTTGGTTCTCCATGATCCAACAAATGTTGGCAATTTGATCTCTGATTCCTCTAGTTCCTCTTCACTTTTTGTCATAAGGCTGGTGTCATCTGCATATTGACATTATTGATATTTCTCCCTGCAATCTTGATTCTAGCCAATGCTTCATCCTGTCCGGCATTTCACATCATGTACTCTGCATATAAGTTAAATAAGCAGGATGACTGTATACAGCCTTGACATACTCTTTACTTTATTTGGAACCAGTTCCCTTGTTTCATGTCAAGTCCTCACTGTTGCTTCTTGACCTGCATACAGATTTCTGAGGAGGGAGGTAAGGTGGTCTGGTATTCCCATCTCATGAAGAATTTTCCACAGTTTGTTGTGATCAACACAAAGGCTTTAGCATAGTCAATGAAGCAGAAGTAGATGTTTTTCTGGAATTCTTGCTTCTTTGATGATCCAACAGATGTTGACAATTTGATCCCTGGTTCCTCTGACTTTTCTAAATCCAGCTTGAACAACTGGAAGTTCACAGTTCACATACTGTTGAAATCTAGCTTGAAGAATTTTGAGAATTACTTTGCTAACATATGAGAAGAATTCAATTGTGCAGTAGTTTGAACATTCTTTGGCATTTCTTTTCTTGGGGAATGAAATGAAAATAGACATTTTCAAGTCCTGTGGTCACTGCTGAGCTTTCCAAATTTGCTGGCATATAGTCAATATGGCACTTGAATAGCATCATCTTTTAGGATTTGAAAGGGCTCAACTGGAAAACCACCTCGACTAGCTTTGCAGTGATGTTTCCTAAGGCCCACTTGACTTTGCACTCCAGGATGTCTGGCTCTAAGTGAGTGATCACACCTTTGTGGTAATCTAGGTCATGAAGATTTTTTTTTTGTTCTTCTGTGTATTGTTGCCATCTCTTCTTAATATATTCTGCTTCTGTTAGGTTCATACCATTTCTGTCCTTTATTGTCACCACCTTTGCATGAAATGTTCCCTTGGTATCTCTAATTTCCTTGAAGAGATCTCTAGTCTTTCCCATTCTATTGTTTTCCCTATTTCTTTGCATTGATCATGAGGAAGGCTTTCTTATCTCTCCTTGGTATTCTTTGGAACCCTAAATTCAAATGAGTATATCTTTCCTTTTCTCCTTTAACTTTTGCATCTCTTCTTTTCACAGATATTTGTCCTAAGACAACCATTTTACCTTTTGCATTTCTTCTTCTTGTGGATGGTTTTGATCACTGCCTCCTGTACAGTGTTACAATTATCCATCCATAGTTCTTCAGTCACTATATCTATCAGATCTAATCCCTTGAATCTATTTGTCACTTCTACTGTATAACTGTAAGGGATTTGATTAAGGTCATACCTGAATGGCCTAGTGGTTTTCCCTACTTTCCTCAATTTAAGTCTGAATTTGGCAATAATGAGTTTATGATCTGAGCCACAGTCAGCTTCTGGTCTTGTTTTTGCTGACTTTATCAATCTTCCCCATCTTTCGCTGCAAACAATATAACCAACCTGATTTCAGTATTGACCATCTGGTGATGTTGATCTTTGGAGCTCTCTTGTGTTGCTGGAAGAGGGTATTTGCTATGACCAGTGCATTCTCTTGGCAAATCTCTGTTAGCCTTTGCCCTGTCCTGGAGTCCAGAGGCTCTGTAGTAGTGTGATTGATGACCTCCAAGAGAACTCACACCAAGGACCACTTCCCAGGACTGCTGCTGCCAGTGTCCTTATTCCCACAGCAAGCCACTGCTAACCCATGCCTCCACAGGGGACCCTCTAACAGAAGCAGATTGGGACTATTTAGTGGACAGCTTTGGTGACCAACACAATAGAACCTAGAGCAGATTTCTTTCCTCCACCTGAACTCTATGAGAAACCAGAGCCATGGCATCAGCTGAGGCTGCCTGCACCCTTCTGCTTCCTGGGCAGTTTGGGCTGGAGTTGAGCCATTTCACAAGATGGCAGGTAGAAGGACATGAGTTCATCTTGTCCTGTGAAAACTCCAAAATTGCAACTAGCCACTGGATAACCATCAACTGGAGATAGTTCGATCTGATTTAAAAAAAAAAATACCCCAAGTCCAAGGGCAAAGGAGAACTAGGTGCCAACTAGGTGGCAGCAGGAGCAAAATCACATTTAGAATCAAGCCCCACATGTGCCCGAGATGCTCGGGGGACTCAAACAAAACCTTATGCACACCAGGACCCAGGGACCACACAAGAGAGCTAGACTTGTCTTTGGTTTTGAAGGCCAGTGGGATTTGATTACAGAAGTTTCACAGGACTGGGAAACAGACTCTTAGAGAACACAAACAAAACCTTGTTCACACCAGGACTCAGGAGAAGGGGAAGGTGACCTCACAGGAGACTGAGCAAGACTGTCCTGGGAGTGTCCATGGGTCTCTGGCAGAGGCGTGGGTTGACAGTGGCCTGCCGTAGTATAAGGGGTACTGAATACAACATTCCTAGCATAAGCCCTTTTGAAGGAGTTCACTATTACAGCTATTAGACCAACCATAGTTTGGCTACAGGCAAAAATATAGAGAGGGAACACAGTCCCACTCATCAGCATAAATTGGATTAAAGATTTACTGAGCATGACCTTCATAAAACTCAAACTTCAGCTTTGAATGGCTCTATGAAGACCTAAAGACCTTCTAGAACTAACATGCAAAAAAGATGTCCTTTTCGTTATAGGGGACTGGAATTCAAAGAAGGAAGTCAAGAAATACCTGGAGTAACAGGTAAATTTGGCCTTGGAGCACAAAATGAAGCAAGGTAAAGGCTAACAGAGTTTTTCCAAGAGAACGCACTAGTCATAGCACATAACCTCTTCCAACAACACAAGAGAAGATTCTACAAATGGACATAATCAGATGGTCAATACCAAAACCAGATTGATTATATTCTTTGCAGCCAAAGATGGAGACACTCTATACAGTCAGCAAAAACAAGACTAGGAGCTGACTTTGGCTCAAATCATAAACTCATTATTGCCAAATTCAGACTTAAATTGAAGAAAGTAGGGAAAACCACTAGGCCATTTGGGTATGACCTAAATCCGATTATATGGTGGAAAGGAGGTATAGATTCAGGGATTAGATCTGATAGACAGAGTGCCTGAAGAACTATGGATAGAGGCTCATGACATTGCACAGGAGGCAGTGGTCAAGACTATTTCCAAGAAAAGGAAATACAAAAAGGCAAAATGGTTGTCTGAGGAGGCCTTACAAATAGCTGTGAAAAGAAGAGAAGCAAAAGGCAAAGGAACAAAGGAAAGATATACCCATTTGAATGCAGAGTTCCAAAGAAAACCAAGGAGAAATAAGAAAGCCTTCCTCCATGATCAGTGCAAAGAAATAGAGGAAAACAATAGAATGGAAAAGACTAGAGATCTCTTCAAGAAAATTAGAGATACCAATGGAACATTCCATGCAAAGATGGTCACAATAAAGGACAGAAATGGTATGGACCTAACAGAAGCAGAATATATTAAGAAGAGGTGGCAACAATACACAGAAAAACTATACAAAAAAGATCATCAAAACCCAGATAACCACAATGGTGTGATCACTCACCTAGAGCCAGACATCCTGGAATGTGAAGTCAAGTGGGCCTTAGGAAGCATCACTAAGAACAAAGCTACTGCAATTTTAGTAGAGCTATTTCAAATCCTAAAAGATGATGCTGTGAAAGTGCTGCACTCAGTATGAGAGCAAATTTGGAAAACTCAGCAGTGGCCACAGGACTGGAAAATGTCAGTTTTCATTCCAATCATCAAGAAAGGCAATGCCAAACTACTGCACTATTGTACTCATCTCACATGCTACCAAAGAAATGCTCAAAATTCTCCAAGCCAGGCTTCAATGGTACATGAACCGAGAACTTCCAGATGTTCAAGTTGGACATAGAAAAGGCAGAGGAACCAGAGGTCAAATTGCCAACATCTGTTGGATCATCAAAAAAGCAAGAGAAATCCAGAAAAACATCTACTTCTGCTTTATTGACTAGGCCAAAGCTTTTGAGTGTGGTGTTGGAGAAGACTCATGACAGTCCCTTGGACAAAAAGGAGATCAAACCAGTCAATCCTAAAGCCCTTGACTGTGCAGTTCACAACAAACTGTGGAAAATTCTTCATGAAATGGGAATCCCAGACCACTTTACCTGCCTCCTGAGAAATCTGTATGCAGATCAAGAAGTGTCAGTGAAAACCAGACATGAAACAACAGACTGGTTCAGAATTGGGAAAGGAATCCATCAAGGCTGTATATTATTACCCTGCTTATTTAACTTATATGCAGAGTACATCATGCGAAATGCCAGGCTGGATGAAGCACAAGCTGGAATCAAGATTGCCAGGAGAAATATCAGTTACCTCAGATATTCAGATGACACCACCCTTATGGCAGAAAGCAAGGAGGAACTGAAGAGCCTTTTGATGAAAGTGAAAGAGAAGAATGGGAAAAGCTGACTTAAAGCTCAACATTCAAAAAATTAAGATCATGGCATCTGGTCCCATGACTTCACGGCTAATAGATGGGGAAACAATGGAAACAGTGACAGACGTTATTTTCTTGGGCTCCAAAATCACTGCAGATAGTGACTGCAGCCATGAAATTAAAAGACGCTTGCTCCTTGGAAGAAAAGCTCTGACCAACCTAGACAGCATATTAAAAAGCAGAGACATTACTTTGCCAACAAAGGTCCATCTAGTCAAAGCTATGGTTTTTCCACTAGTCATGTATGGATGTGAGATTTGGACCATAAAGAAAGCTGAGTGATGAAGAATTGATGCTTTTGAACTGTGGGGTTGGAGAAGACTCTTTAGAGTCCCTTGGACAGCAAGGAGATCCAACCAGTCAATCCTAAAGGTAATCAGTCCTAAATATTCATTAGAAGGACTGATGCTAAAGCTGAAACTCCAATACTTCAGCCACCTTATAGGAAGAGCCAGTCCATTGGAAAAGACCCTGATGCTGGGAAAGATTGAAGTCAGGAGGAGAAGGGAATGACAGAGGACAAGATGGTTGGATGGCATCACTGACTCAATGGACATGAGTTTAAGCAAGATCTGGGATTTGGTGATAGACAGGGAAGCCTGGCAGGCTGCAGTCCATGGGATCACAAAAAGTCAGACACAACTGAGTGACTGAACTGACTGAGCATGGCCCTGCCCATTAGAACAAGACCTAGATTCCCCCACAGCCAGTCCCTCCCATCACAAAGTTTCCACAAGTGTCTTATCCTTATCCATCAGAGGGCAGACAGAATGGAAACCAACCAAACTGATTAGAAACCAAACTGATTTGGTTAGAAAACTAACCAAACTGATCACTTGGATCACACACTTGTCTAACTCAGTGAAACTATGGGCCATGCCCTATAGGGCCACCCAAGATGGATGGGTCATGGTGAAATGTTCTGATAAAACATGGTCCACTGGAGAAAGGAAGGGCAAACCACTTCAATGTTCGTGCCTTGAGAACCCCAGGAACAGTATGAAAAGGCAAAAAGATATGAAACTGAAAGATGAACTCCCCAGGCTTGTAGGTGCCCAATATACTACTGGAGAAGAGTGAAGAAATAGCTCCAGAAAGAATGAAGAGGCTGAGCCAAAGTGAAAGCAATACTCAGTTGCAGATGTGACTGGTGATGAAAGTAAAGTCCAATGTTGTAAAAAACAATACTGCATAGGAACCTTGAATGTTAAGTCAATAATCAAGGTAAATTAGAAGTGGCCAAACAGATGGCAAGAGTGAACACTGACATTTTAGGTATTAGTGAAGTAAAATCTTTAACTTTCAAAAAAAAAAGATTCACCAGTATTGGCATATGCCTGGCAACAAGTTGACTTCATTAAATCAAGGGGTTATAATTTTTTTTGTTATATCCTCAGAGTTTTGTACAACTTGTCACACAGTACATGCTCAGTAACAGTTTACTGTTGAATTAACCATGAGAGGAAATTGAAAACTATGGAAAATCAGAAACATATACATCACTAGCAATACCTTCATATTTACTCATGGTTTCATTTGTAGTACTTCATGGATTCAGCAATCAACAAATATACTTATTAAATGCTTACCAATGTGTGAGACACTGTGCCAGACCAAGAAGACGGGAGTGAGCAGGACAGGTTTTAAATGAGATAGTTCAGGCAAACAGTGCAGTTCCTAACACGTGAAGCTCCCAGAAAATTAATGAACAGTAGAAGACACAAAACAGATATGGAAAGGTCTATGCCAGCCATCTCTATATATATAGAGAGAGATACTATATATATATATATATACACACACACACACACGTATATATAGGAAGAACAGTTAGAACTGGGTGTGGAACATCCGGACTGGTTCCGGACTGTGGAACAACAGACTGGCTCCAAATTGGGAAAGGAGTATGACAAGGCTGTATATTGTCACCCTGCTTATTTAACACATATTCAGAGTACAACATGCAAATTGCTGGACTGGATGAAGCACAAGCTGGAATCAAGATTGCCAGGAGAAATATCAGTTACCTCAGATATGCAGATGACATCACCTTTATGGCAGAATGCAAAAAGGAACTAAAGTGCCTCTTGATTAAAGTGAAAGAGGAGAGTGAAAAGGCTGGCTTAAGATTCAACATTCAAAAAAGTAAGATCATGGCATCTGGTCCCATCACTTCACGGCAAATAGATGGGGAACAATGGAAACAGTGACAGACTTTATTTTCTTGGGCTCCAAAACCACTGCAGATGGTAACTGCAGCCATGGAATTAAAAGACACTTGGTCCTTGGAAGAAATCCTATGACAAACCTAGACAGCATATTAAAAAGCAGAGACATTATTTTGCCAACAAAGGTCCATCTAGTCAAAGCTATGTTTTTTTCACTAGTCATATATGAATGTGAGATTTGGATCATAAAGAAAGCTGAGTGCCAAAGAATGGATGCCTTTGAACTGTGGGGTGGGAGAAGACTCTTGAGAGTCACTTGGAAAGCAAAGAAATCAAACCAGTCAATCCTAAAGGAAATCAACCCTGAATATTCATTAGAAGGACTGATGAAACTCTGATACTTTGGCCACCTGATGCAAAGAACTGACTCACTTGAAAAGACCTTGATGCTGGGAAAGACTGAAGGTGGGAGGAGAAGGGGGCGACAGAGGATGAAATGTTTGGATGACATCACCAACTCAATGGACACAAGTTTAAGCAAGCTCTGGGATTTGGTGATGGACAGGGAAGCCTGGCATGCTGGTGTCCATGGGGTCGCAAAGAGTTGGACATGACTGAGTGACTCAACTGAACTGATATATATTTGGGTTTTTTTAAGTTTTTATTTATTTATTTATTTATCTCATATTTGTATGAACTTGTGGCTCAGTGCAGGAGACCTGGGTTTGATTCCTGGTTCAGGAAGATCACCTGGAGAGGAAGTGGCAACCCACTCAAGTATTCTTGCCTGAAGAATCCCATGGACAGAGAAGCCTAGGAGGTTACAGTCCACAGGGTCACAAGAGTCGGACACGACTTAGCAAGTAAACCACCACCACATATATATATAATGGCACACATAAACACACATCTAAACATCTTTAACATCTAACTCTACTACCCAGAAATCCACACACAAAAAACAAACTTTTGTCAAAGTACTTTTCACTTCATTTATTTTTTCTTCAAGCTGTGGGCTACTCATAAAAGAGCCTTTCTAATTAATGAAAAAGTAGTTGCCGCCATCAAAGACCCTCCAACAGTAGTCAAACATCCTGTAAATTGGCAGCATTCTGCTCAAGCTGTTTAGTTCCCACAGAAGCAAGTCTTTGAAGTTGACAAGGTGTTCATAGACAAAGCAGTAGTTTGCTAAAAATCCATTACTTCTGTTTTACTCGAGACCTATTTAAGCCTGATTTGGAAAGAACAAAGCCTGAGTTTCCTAAACCACTGCTGGGCCACTGCAAAACAGACTCTTCCTACTGAGTGAGGGCCAAAGGCACCCTGTGGAGCTGCTGAAGTCTGTCAATGCCTGTTGCACATCTCTGCCCCTCATTGTCCTGCGTTAGGTGATTGAGTATAAGACAAAACTACTCTATTGAATGATCACCAGCTGATCAGTGAAAACACACTCCCCTCCCATGAGAAAGCCTTGGAAAGCAATACAGGCTTAAGTGTGCGAGCTCAGGAGTCAGGGAAACCTGACTCCAAGACTGAACATCAGCTTCTATACTGATAATAATATTAATAGCCACCTTTTATTGTGTGCTTCCAAGTACCAGACACTGTACTAAGTGCTTTGTATTAATTATCTTACTGATATACTAGAAAGGATGCTAGTTTATCCCAATGGGTGGAAGATCTGCTTCATCACATAGCGGTTGGAGAAGACATTAGCTCTGCATTCTTGTTCTTTCCTTCCACCTGGAGGCATCTTTGTCCTCTGGATCTCATTATTGCCTTAGTTAACCCTGGAAAGGGATGGCTACCTGTTTGGAAAAGTGAGTTGGTAGAAGTGAGACTGGCATTTTTTTTTCTCTTTCCAGAAGAGACCCACCAATGGAGAGCACAGCTTCTCTGCTCCATAATGCCCCACATCTTACAGACCACCATCCCATTTTTGAGAGGCCTACCTAGGTTAGCAGGGCTTTGCCTCAGCTTTGCTCTTAGCAAATTAGTTGTCCACAGAAATAAGCCACATTCTAATGTCAGTCATAAATGTGGTATTTTGATTTTCCACTATCTGACATTTTGGCTTCCTTTTCAACAGGTTCAGAATTTGGGGGGAAGCTGATACTTTAAAAGACAAAGTTTTCTAATTTTCCAGAGTGTTAATTTTATTTTCTGTAAAATGAGAACAATAGCACCTATCTCGTAGACTAATTGTGACCATAAATAGGATAATACCTGTACAGTAAGTGAAAGGCATATAGTAAGCACATAATAAACATTACCAATTACAATGACTGATCTTTTTGTCATTATTATTTTTATCATTTGACTAAATGGTCTGCCAGATCTAGTCCTCTCCTGATATTCTATAGACATCTGTATTATTAAAGTTACTTTATCTTTGAGCAAGTCACTTTTTGAGATTCAAAGGATATGATAATAATAATAGTATCTGGATGACAGGGTTTATCTGAGAATTATATTTGGAAAAAATACATGTTTAGTGTTTAGCACAGTATCTGACATATTAGTGCTCAATAAATGATTATTATTATTTTATTTTTATTATGAATCATCCCATTCTTCTCACTCTAATCTCAGCCAGGCCTACTATGTACCAGTAATTAATTTAATCTGTTTCCAAGTGACACATGCACTTTTTATTACACTTCTGGAATTTTACCTTTATCTATATCCCCTAAAGCTACTCTCCATTTGTCTAATTTTAATAAAGTACGCTGCTGCTGCTAAGTCGCTTTAGTCATGTCCAACTCTGTGCAACCCCATGGACAGCAGCCCACCAGGCTCCTCTGTCCACAGGATTCTCCAGGCAAAAATACTGGAGTGGGTTGCCATTTCCTTATCCAATAAAGTACAGCATTGCCCTTTTTTCCAATAAAGAAATGTAGAAAGTTTGCTTCAAAACGTAAAGATAATAATTATATACACATTAGTTTTAGAAATTTTAGCAGGGCAGGTCACATACCAACCAGATGCATTTTACTAGATTATGGTCACCAACACCCAAAAAATAATGAACAAAGAAAGAAAAATACATGTGAACCTCAGGTAGGAAAAAAAGCAATGTAACCAGAAAGCTTTTTTCTCTCATTTCAGCAGAATAACTTCTCTGAGGTAATGACATTTTAAGCATTTCCTAAAATGAATTTTAACCCAGTGCTAAAGGCAGCCCAGCTTTGTAATTCCTAGTGATAAGTAAAAAGGATGATGAAGTTTCGTTATGGTCATTATGAGTTATGGAACAGACACAAACACATAGAAAAGGAAGCATCTTCTCCTTGAATTGAATTGAACTAAAAGATGTGTATTTTTAGCAGTTCTGTAGAAAGTACTCTAAATCTTCAAAACACAGATAGGGAAATAAATATCCTATTAAACCTGACTCTGAAAAAGTTTTCAATTTAACCTGAAGGTTTTATTAAGATTTCAACACTATAGAATCTCATGCTGGTATTCAATGACACATGTTCAAATAGAGATGACAAAAATCCAAGTTGACTTCTTCACTTAAAAGTACAAAAATTTTAAGTAAATTGGAAGAGCTTGATCACCATGTAAACACATTCCCATGGCAACAATCACATTTTTTATCATTATGAATATTTTATGAGGGTTTGCTTTAAAGACTTGCTTTAAATATATATCTATTAACATATTTGATAAACTAAAACTCTGTGACAGTATATATTTCAGGAATTCTCTCACCACTGCCTGGTAAATTGTGCCAGACTCTAATCACATAGGTTCATTCTATTCTAATGACAAGAAAGTCTTTTGCTATAAAGTGAAAAATAACATGATACACAACTTAATACAACCATGGGCAGATATTTTGAAATAGACTGGTAAATCACCTTCATTTATTTACTCTTTCCCAGTCCTTGCTGTACTGTCAAAGAAAAGAGTAAACATATCTCTAACAGTCTATATAGAAATAACTTTGTGTAAGAGACCCTCTCTAAACTAGAGGAAGTAAGACCCTAGTTTAGTTACCCTCTCTAAACTCTAGAAGTAAAACAGGAATATTTTCTTTTTCCTCAAATTAATTCTGTCCATGAAAAGATATAACAAGAACAGTTTCCTTATGTTATTTTAAACATGAAACAATATTATCTAAATGTCTGGGTTGAATTCTTTAATGTTATAAAATAGTTCTAAACCAAGAGAATGGCAGAAAGTGAAGAGGAACTAAAGAGCCTCTTGATGAGGGTGAAAGAGAAGAGTGAAAAAACTGGCTCAAAACTCAATATTAAACATTCAAAAAACCAAGTTCATGGCATCCAATACCATCATTTCATGGAGGGGGAAAAGCAGAAGCAGCACTAGATTTTATTTTCTTGGGCTCCAAAATCACTGAGTGTGGTGACTGCAGTCATAAAATTAAAAGACACTTGCTCCTTGGAAGGAAAGCTATGACAAATCTAGACGGCATATTAAAAAGCAGACATCACTTTGCCAACAAGGTCCATATATAGTCAAAACTATGGTTTTTATAGTAGTCACGTACAGATGTGAGAGCTGGACCATAGAGAAGGCTGAGCACCTAAAAACGTTGATCTTTTTAATTGTGGTGCATGAGAAGACGCAAGAAGATTGTCTTGGCAGGCAAGGAGATTAAATCAGTCAATCCTAAAGGAAATCAATGCTGAATATTTTTTGGAAGGACTGATGCTTAAGCTGATGCTCCAATACTTTGGCCACCTGACATCAATAGCCAAACACTGGGAAAGACCCTAATGCTGGGAAAGATGGAAGGCAAAAGGAGAAGGCGGTGGCAGATGATGAGATAGTTAGATAGCATCATTGACTCAATGGACATGAATTTGAGCAAACCCTGGGAGATAGTGGAGGACAGAGGAGCCTGGTGTGCTGCAGTCCATTGTGTCCCAAAAAGTCAGACATGATTAGTGACTGAACAACAACAAAATATTACTGAGATTTTACTTGTTGAATAATAATAGATTAACAGACATTAAATCTCTTATAAAGCAACAATAAATAAAACCATTAGATACCAGAGTAAAAGGAATCAAGATAATATGGCATATTATATATCTTCAGAACATAATATATAAAAAGTTAAATATACCACAAGTTAAACAACAAAAATCAGTAAGTATATTGACAGATTTTGTTCCATAAATTAAGGAAGAAATGTTCAGATTTTTACCTCACAAGAGTGACCAAAAAAAACTGCACTTGACTTAAAATTTTAAACATATAAAATAGGGCCAGAAGAAAATTAATGTAATATTTTCTAACCAAACTGCCTCCTGGCTATGCTGGAGTTATCAGTCTCAGACACACTTTCCTCCCATAAATAGCTTATAACTTGGCAAAGTATATGAGGTAACTGTTTTTAGGCATTGGACATAATAAATACAAACCTATAATTCTGGAATGAAGGTAACATATGGTCTGAGCCTCAGATTGGCCTCAGATTTCTGCCTGGGGGCAAATGACGGAGGTGGGGCCAAGGCAGACGATTTGAGTTAAAGAAGCAGAGATGAGAGTGTGGATTCTGAAGAAGCTATAATTTGCAGGGCGCGTTGCCAGAAAAATAGGAGCTAAGATAAGCTAGTATTTCTCCAGAATTCTGTGTAGGTTCTTTAGAGATCCTTAACTAAAGCTGGATCATGGCCCAGGGAGGGATTCTGAAAAGTCTAGAGATTGTGTGGGGCTGAGAGCTTAGTGGATATACCAGGGTTACACAATTCTAGTAGTTATAGGAGGTCTAACCCAGCCAGATTAGAGGGATCTTACTGAGACATCACTAATTCCTTGAGACCCCAGAGAGATGATTGCTTAGTAATAAGAATCAATTTTAAAGAATAGAAAATGCCATAGGATTGAGGATAAAATGAAATAGCCAACTCTAACAAAAACTAAACCCTCACAGTATAGAAGGTATTCAACAATGATTTCACTCCAAGCCAGGGGAAAAAAAAAAGGGTACTCTTTAAGGGAAGGTGACATAATGCCACTTGTCTACATTTTGGTTCAGTTGCTCAACTGTGTCTGAGTCTTTGTGACCCTATGGACTGCAGCTCGCCAGGCTTCCCTGTCCATCACCAACTCCCAGAGCTTACTCAGACTCATGTCCATTGAGTCGGTGATGCCCTCCCAGCATCTCATCCTCTGTCGTCCCCTTCTCCTCCTGCCCCCAATCCCTCCCAGCATCAGGGTCTTTTCCAATGAGTCAGTTGTTCCCATCAGGTGGCCATAATATTGGAGTTTCAGCTTCAGCAACAGTCCTTCCAATGAATATTCAGGACTGATTTGCATCCTAATTTATATACCCAATTCTGAAAGGTATATGGTGATATTCCTGGTTTTCATTTGCAATTTTCTAATGGCTAATGATGTTGAAATCTTTTCATGTGCTTATTTGTCATCTATATTCATCTTTCATCAAATGTCTCATCATGTCTCTCACATATTTTCTAATTAGACAGCTTGGTGTTTTATGTTGACTATTGAGAGTCCTTGATATATTCTAGATACTTTGTCAGATATGTGATTTGCAAACACTTTCTCCTTGTATGCAGTTTGTCTTTTATACTCTTACTAGAATACTTTGCAGAACAAAATATTTTTCATTGTGATAAAGTCCAATTTATCATGTATTTACTTTTATAAACCATACTTACAGTGTCAAGTCTAAGAAAACTTTGCTTCTCCCTAAATTCTGAAGATTTTCTACTCTACAAAGTTTCACATCTTGACATTTTACATATAAGTCCACACCCATTGAAGTTAGTATTTGTACAAACATACATCATTTTATTGTGATATATTGCAGTGTGCTTTACAGATCCTACATTTTATAAACAGAAGGTTTGTGGCAACTCTGTCATTTTTCCAGGAGAATCTGCTGCCAAGCCATGAATCAGGTGTGAGGGTAGGAAAAAAGAATATTTTCAATCACGTAGATCTCTGGGTTGGGAAGATCCCCTGGAGAAGGAAATGGCAACCCACTCTAGTATTCTTGCCTGGAGAATCCCACAGACAAAGGAGCCTGGTGGGCTACAGTCCATGAGGTCACAAAGAGTCAGACAATAACAACAACAACAACAAAGTATTCAAAAACTTCGCCTCCAATGGATCCTTTTTTGGGGAAAAAGTACTTCTAGAAAATATGTTCCACCAAAAAGATGAACAAGGAATAAGAAGATAGTGGATCCAGAAAATGGAAGATCCAAAGGAGGAGGCGTGTGAAAAGAATCCTCAGGATCACAGTAAAGGTGATACTAACATAATAGCTGAGACAGTTGTATGTGTGGTACAGCTGGGGATGAATTAAGGACATATATTGAGAAAGCAAATAAAGAAGCCAACTGAATATGAAAAACAAAAAGGTGTATAAGAATAACAATGTAATCAGAGAATGAATAATAAATGATAACCATAATAATGTAAATACCAAACATTGACCTAGAAATATTTTTTATTTAGGATGATGGAAATTATATATGTGTTTGTTGGAATGGCTGTAAAAGAAAGCCAGGCTTTATCACTACAGATAGTGACAAAAAAATAAAAATCAATAAGTAGCATTATAATCATATTATTTAGAGTCTGAGAAGTAAAAGCTAAAAGAAATAGCTATAATAATTGAAATTTTTTCTCGCTAGGAAAAATGAAGGGACAGGAGGCACAAATTATTGTGATTAACCCTATAATCTGAAGAAAATATAAACTTTTATTTTCGAAGATTAAAAAATAAATTATAAATTATATTAAAAATAAGTAAATAAAAAATAAAGCCAACAAATGAACAAAATAAATAAAAACAAACTCATATACATAGGGAACCAATCAGTAGTTATCAGAGGGGAAAAGTGTTGGGGATTAGGTGAAATGGGTCAGTCAGATCAACTGACTGGTGAGGGGTGGTGGTGGTAATCAATCTGTAGTGTATACAGATGTTAAACTACAATGCTGCACACCTGAAAATTACATACTATAAGTTTTTAATAAAGAACAATGGGGATGTTAACAAACACAACTGAACATAAAAATGTTACTTCTATCCCTTGAGTTCCTATTAAAGAAGCAAGTATGAGGCCTGAGGACTGACTCTTCCCCTTCTCATTCTCAGATTAGATATAATTGACCAATCACCAATCCCTTTCCAGAAGAACTTGGACATTTCATCAGAAACCTTCCTAACAGCGCATGCCAATAATCACCATTAATCAGAGTCAACATGCCTTAGTCCATTAAATTTCCAATACTCAAATGAAACTTTTGCATACTTAACCTTTACAAAATCTTGCAATATAAATGGTGTTCATTTGCAAATGATGAAACTGATGTTTAGTGTGGTAAGTAGAGAAGCAAGACATAATCTCAGTTCTCAGACTGAGTAGTTTACAGATACATACCCCTCCCCTCAAAATCCACTTTGCACAGTCTCATACCTGTTCTTGAAATGAAGCAGAGAGCAGACTACACAACAAAGCTTCCTAAATACCTAGGAAGCTCTGAGACACTTCATAAAGATTTCTAGCAGGCAATTTGACACATAGGTCTGTAGTTCAGGAACACTTCAGGAGCTCCAAAAGTGGACTTGGGAGTCATGAGCATGCAGGTGGGGGCTGAAGTTAGGCATAGATGAGACCGCCAAGGGATAGCTACAGAGTGAGAAGAGAGGGCAGGAGAGCAGAAGAGAGCAGAGTGAGAAGTAGCATGTGCACATGACATTTAAGTAGAGGGAACTCAAACTCTTATCTGAGAGCTGCTGGGAAAAGTTGTTCTCTTTCACTGAGCTATTACCAGGTGGAGTCTGGTAGGAGCCCAATCCCCTGTAAAGCACACCCAAAATGTGAAGAGATCAGTGCTCCAATCAGGCCTACCCCTGGATTTTGCAAGTATGTGAGATAACTTGTTTTGTGATATTAGGGTTTCATGTTTCTAATACTTACACCCAAAGATGCTGACCTTTTGTTACCAAGATGTTGAAAGTATCAGAAGACAAAACTTATGAAATAGAAGCTATACAAACTTTTGTCATATAGATTTTCCATCATCATTAAATAACTCCTCTTCACTGATCATTCAGTTGTGATTTCCAGACTTTCCACCCACTGTAATTCTATCTTAAACCATCTATGCAAGTGCTGCTTGGGGGATGATTTGTCTTCCCTGTACAGATCATGTCCCATCTAGTTGGAAGATGCTTAAGATTACCCTGTTATCAGCCCTTGAACAGTCTGAAGAAAGAGCCCACCGTTTAAGCATTTTATTCACATTATTACTGAGGCTGTTACTACCATATCCAGTACATCACCGAAGCACCATATATGTTTGTAGAGTGAATATAACATTAGAAGTTGTTCCTAATGTGCTTCACACATGATTCGTTTAAGATGAGATTTCCAGGCTGTGAAGAAAAGTCCTCTACTTTTGCAGACTGACTTCCTGTGCTTCACATGGATGTGACTGATGCCATTTCATACATTATACTTAGGTTATAACTGCATACATAAGTCATTATCGAAGCTATAACTGAGGATTTGAAATACCCCAAGGATCTCAGTGTCTAAGATAAAACAGTAATGTATCTTGCCAGACCTGGTGATTTCCTTTTGCTCTTTTATATTGCTGCCAGTATGTGTGCTAAAGTCTTTTACAATATACAGCTTGCCAGGTGTAGCTGAATTAATTTTGTTCAAATCTCACAACTCACAATTGTGCTTTTCTCTCATTGGTATTCACTCTTAACGAAGTCCTACACTCTGTGTTAATTTTCAGTCCCCCAGGTAGAGGTTTTCACTGTTATGAGGTGAACCTAACTCCATGGTTGGCCATTAAACACCTGTGCTTAAATCATGGGCTTCTTGCCTCTTCCCTTTGAAATAATTTCTGGATTAGCATACATTCTGAAAATTCTGAATTTTATGTAATATCTAACCTCATGATCTCAACCTTTACTAACCAAACAGGCAGACCTTGGCATTAAGATTGAAAAAAGCTGATAAGTAACAATGTCAACAGGTTTTATTCTTTTTGGTGACACAAAACTAAATTCACCTGTGCTCTCTAAGACACATTGTTTGATCAGGAAGAAAGCAAAATCACTCTAATCTTTCACCACAGTGCCCTTCAGAAACATCAGCATGTGTGTGTACATATGCCGTTATCTTTTGAAACTAATAAAAATCAGTCACTGAGGAAATGTAGTAACACCCATTAAAGGCAGAGCTGTTGGCAGTCTGTGGAGCTCACCACAAGTAGAGGTGTAGAGTGAGGAAAAACTTGCCAAGCAGAACCCATGGGCTATATAATCTTCTTCATGAAAGCTGGAACAGCCAGTTTTTGTGCAGTGTGACATTTCACAGGACACATTCAGGTTAGTACTCTCATGAGGGGAAAAGCCCATAAACCAAAAGTTTCAAGCAGAGCACGATTTTGGAAAGGACAGAGAATAGTAAACTACATTCTATTGGATGCAGTAACGTTCCTACCAATGTGAGATTATAGGCCATTTCACTGAATGAACAATAATTCAAGTGAGATAACTCTTATTTGATTAAGACAATGGAAATGATTTCGTATCTTTCCCAATAAAATATGAATTATTCAAAACTCCATGAAGTTATTCATGTCTCACCTAAATGTCAAATGCTAAAAAAATCAGAGGCAATATTTTAAAAATAAATTTTACTTTTCTTGAAGTTTCACTTAGTGCAAATCAAATTTGGGTCTGTATCTTGCTTGTGTTTCTTATACCGATGACCACATGATATGCTTCAGGTAAAACATGGCACATTTAAACAGATGTAATGATAATTGACCAATTAAAAGATGAAGTTCGGATGTAACCTCTGCCATGAAGTCCTCCCGCATTCCACTCTCCTCACTTTAAAGATTCTATTCTATGCTTCTCCCCTTGATCATTTTCTAGAACTGTGTCTTGGACAAAGACTCTACATTCAACCTCTTTGCATTACCACAATATTTTACACATCTTAGGTACAGACTCAGTACATGTAGGCAGAATGAAGCTACTGAAAAAATAACCATAACTCTCATCTGTTGGCTTTTTTTGAATGTCAACTTTCACTTTTCCATGAGTTGATACCCCAATGCTTCTGAAAGATATCTCTGGAAAAGGGAAACAACGTCAAGAGAAAAACAGTCTAAAGAGAACACTAGAGCAAGAATCCACTACAAGAATCATCATAACCTGCTACTCAGCAACTTTATTTTACAGAGAAACTGAAGACCTGATAAATTAAGTAGCTTGTTTCAAGCAGCTCAATGGCAGAATTGGAACCCAATGCTCTGACTGTGCTATTGGGGCACTTTTGACCCTACTCTGCTGATGCTGAAACATGTAAATCTTATTAGAACTTGGAGTGTATATTTTCTTTCATTTATTTTGTATCATTTGCATGCCATCAACATTTTCATTCTTTGTATGGGCTTAATGTATCTTTTCCCAAAACTCCCTACATAATAACCCTCTATGCGAGACAGCAAAAGAGACACAGATGTATAGAACGGACTTTTAGACTCTGTGGGAGAGGGAGAGAGAGGGTGGGAGGATTTGGGAGAATGGCATTGAAACATGTATACTATCAGGTAAGAAACAAATCGCCAGTCTATGTTTGATGCAGGATACAGGATGCTTGGGGCTGGTGCACTGGGATGACCCAGAGAGATGGTATGGGGTGGGAGGTGGGAGGGGGGTTCAGGATTGGGAACTCATGTACACCCGTGGCTGATTCATGTCAATGTATAGCAAAACCAATACAGTATTGTAAAGCAAAATAAAGTAAAAATAATTTTTTTTAAATAGTACAAAAAAATACAGAAACAGAAAATAAAAATAATAATGAACAGATGAGTGAAATGGAAACAGACGCTATTCTATAACTAAGCTTTTCTTGGCATTCCCTTAAAATGTTCTTTTATTTTTAAGCTTTCCATCAAGTGTGCATGCCCTGATACAGGGCACTCAAAGCCGGTGCACTGGGGTAACCCTGAGGGAGGGGGTTTCAGGATGGGGGACACATATACACCCGTGGCTGATTTGTGCCAATGTATGGCAAAAGCCACTACAATATGGCAAAGTAATTAGCCTCCAGTGAAAATAAATAAATTAATTGTTTTTAAAAATGTGCATGTCCCGTCTCTCCAGTTATTTGAAGACAGTGGTAATGTCATAGACCTATTTCTATCACCATATCAGCTGGCACTGAAGTATGGCTCCAGGACTGCAATAGGCACAGAGAGTCATAGATAAATTCCATAGAAGACAAATTAAGCACATATTGAATACATCAGTTGGGGGAGGGGGCAGGTTAAAATGAACTTTAACTAATTTGACTTAATATTATTTGATCAAAATAATATAAGTTAAAAAGGGACTTAATTTCAGTATTTTTGAAAATTTTTGCCTTTGAATTTGTTTACTTTTCTTTAAAAAATAAGAATTACATGTATCAAAACATAGGAGATGAGACAGTGTAATCTTTCTCAGTGCTGAGGGTCTCTAAAACATTTACTCTAGTTACGTTGAGGGAGAAAGGAGCAATGGTCAAGATGACCAAACAGAATATCACATGAATGAGCCATGAAACACAACTGGCGCAAAGCAATTTCTCAGAAAGTGTTCACCATTAAGATGAGAGACTAATGGAGAACAGGACGTGCATGCATGCTCAGTTGTTTAGTCGTGTCAAACGCTTGCAGCTCACACACAGCAGGCTCTTCTGTCCATGGACTTTTCCAGGCAAGAAGACTGTAGTGGGTTGCCATTTCCTACTCCAGGGTATCTTTGCAACCCAGGGATGAACCCACATCTCTTGTGTCCCCTGCATTGGCAGGCAAATTCTTTTACCACTGCAGGGAACAAGACAGGCACAGCTTTATGCCTCACAGAGTTTAAATGCTTCTGCCTGTTTTCCTAATTCTACCTTGGAAATTCAAGGTTAAACCAAATGTAGTAGTATTATTTACTTTATATTTAAAAACTAAAATGAGTTAAGAGGAAATAAAAACAGAGCAGGTGGATTATAATTTGTTTTTAAAAGAAAAGAAAAATGAGTTAACTTCCAATTTCTAAAATTTAGATCCAAACATTTAACTACCTTTGAATTTCATCTGGGGGAAGAATCAGTCTTGCAACCAATGAAAAAACAAATATTCCTAGTCTTACAGACTCTTTAGAAAAAAGTTTAAAACAAATCCTTGCAATTATATCTACTTAAAATTTTACCCACACAGACAAACACCTACAGAGGAATCTATAGATGACTTTAACTAAGACTGTTTCTATTAGATGTTGAAATTATTAGTTATTTCAGTATATTCATTGGCAAAATATATTCTGGAAAATAATTACAATATAACATTTAGTTATAGAAATTATTTAAACTATAGAAAGTATATAAATTCCTTGTAAACAATTGCTATCATAATTGGTTCTTTTCAAAATTGTATTCAGTTGTCTTTTTAACTTGCTATGGACTAACTAAGGCAGCAAGAAATATAGAAAATTTTGTATAGGTTTAGTGGTAGTTCATGTGTTTTTTTTTTCTTTTCTTTAATTTCCTTTATAAGGCAGCTTTCCAACAAAGAAAAGTGAGCAAATAAAAATGCCCCACATGTTTTAACTTCAATTTGAAAATTTACTTTTTAAAAATTCAGAAATTGTAGCTAACTTTTTCTAAATCAAATCACTCATCTTTCAAAGTAAACCAATTCTCTAGACAATCTAAAACATAGTTGCCACTTTCCCTGTGATCAAATGCTTCTACAGAAATGCTGTGAACATTTGTTAGAGCTATTTTTTTAAGCTATGAACTTGCTTAAGTGAAAGAGCATTTCAGTTTTGGGGTGAGTGTTCTCTAGGATTTAGTGGGTACAAACCATAGCCAAGATATCACTGTTTAGTATTCTAACTTGCAAACTTCCCCTTCCAGCACAAAAGACACATTTTTCTCACACATTAATGAATTTTTAGAGTACCAATATGGCACCCCAGGTGGTGTGGTTATCTGTAAATAATCACTCCCCAGAGGATGCCTCCCCATCTCAGAGGTGATGATCGCCAGACCATCATGTCTTCCTACTTATGTGCATACTGATGGTAGCAACCAGAAACATTTGTAAGACCTGAGCTGCATACAAAATTGATATATTATGCCCATTTGTTAATTATAAGAGCCACTGACACTGCTGGCAAGGCTGCGCATACTTTTACACGGTCATCATAATTACCACGTTTTAGTATATGTTTTTGTGTTGTGACATCAATCAAAGCTCAGTTTCTGACATGTGTAGCAGAAGCAATATGTTCCACATAGGTTATTTCTGGAATTGCATGACTTACTGTAATAGAGTTCTGTCATGTAGCTCTATTGCACCAACTTTACCTACCCTGCTGTGGCTGTCTGGGCTGTGTTACTTTTATGCCCTGTCCAGCATGCACAAAATAAGGTGATGGCATGGAGAAGAGAATATTTTTTTAGGAATTTATTTTATTGACTAATATGAACAAATCTAAATTTCTTTTCTGGAGATAAATACTAATGCTATGGTCTTCTAAACCTCTTGGTTTATTTCAAACATATACCTTATATAACTAGCCTTATAAAACCAAAACACTTTGTATATTTCCTTTTGTTATTTATTCAATAATTAAAATAGATGGACAATATCAAAATGTTTACTTTTTAAGAGAGAAGATTATCAACGTCCTATTGCTCACTGCTCTACAAAACATGCTTTGGGCAAGAGATCCTAATGAAAGGATAAAATTTTTTCTAAAAAAATAAAGGACAGAACATTGAAATAGTTTCTTTCCTACATTTAATTCCACATTGAATTTGCACAAGTATTTCAAGGACAGAATTGGGATTGAAAACAGAAACCGACAAAATGATGTCAAAATTTGACAGAAAAATTAGAGTACCCTTGAAAGTGAGAGTGAAAGTCACTCAGTCATGTTCGACTCTTTGCAACCCCATGGACTATACAGTCCATAGAATTCTCTAGGCAAGAATATGGGAGTGGATAGCCATTCTCTACTCCAGGGGATCTTCCCAACCCAGGGATCGAACCCAGGTCTTCCATGTTGCAGGTGGATTCTTTATGATCTGAGCCACCAAGGCAGCCCAAGAGATGCTAAAAGAAAGCAATGCACAAGGAGAGCCTTCTTTAATTGCTAGGAGAAGAAATTGGAACTATAAACAAATTTAATTTCTTTCCCGGAATTTAACTAACTTCCTAAGATTTGACATGCTACATCAGTGTATTATGAAAATCAGTCACAATTTCTATCAGATGTACAAAGTTCTGTTCTAAAAAACTTTTGAATTAGATCTCTTTCAAAAAGTAGCAAAGAAACTGACCTAGCACATGTTTATATCAAGGGACATATTATTTGAAATAAATCTTCTTTTTATTCTTAATACTTGGTGTGGGAAAATGAATGTGTAAATTCATTCATTTATTTAATCGTCTTTAACACAATTGAAATCCCCAAATTAGCAGAAAAGGGCAAGAACAACTGGAATAACTAATACATGCAATTTTTACCTTTTATAAGATGGTTGAAATTATAATAATTCAGGGCAAAGGCTAGCAGAGTTTTGCCAAGAGAATGCACTGGTCATAGCAAACACCCTCTTCCAACAACACAAGAGGAGACTCTACACAAGGACATCATCAGATGGTCAACACTGAAATCAGATTGATTATACTCTTTGCAGCCAAAGATGGAGAAGCTCTATACAGTCAGCAAAAACAAGACCAGGAGCTGACTGTGGCTCAGATCATGAACTTCTTATTGCAAAATTCAGACTTAAATTGACGAAAGTAGAGAAAACCACTAAACCATTCAGGTATGACTTAATCAAATCCCTTACGATTATACAGTAGAACCGACAAATAGATTCAAGGGATTACATCTGACAGACAGAGTGCCTGAAGAGCTATGGACAAAGTTTGTGACATTGTACAGAAGGCAGGGATTAAGACAATTCCCAAGAAAAGGAAATAAAAAAAGAATAAATAGTTGTCTGAGGAGGCCTTACAAATAGCTGTGAAAAGAAGAAAGTTCAGTTCAGTTCAGTCACTCAGACATGTCCGACTCTTTGTGACCCCATGAACTACAGCACGCCAGGCCTCCCTGTCCATCACCAACTCCCTGAGTCCACCCAAACCCATGTCAATTAAGTCAGTGATGCCGCCCAATCATCTCATTCTCTGTTTTCCCCTTCTCCTCCAGCGCTCGATCTTTCCCAGCATCAGGGTCTTTTCAAATGAGTCAGCTCCTTGCAAAAGTATAGGAGTTTCAGCTTCAGCATCAGTCCTTCCAATGAATATTTAGGACTGATTTCCTTTTCAATGGACTGGTTGTATCTCCTTGCAGTCCGAGGGACTCTCAAGAGTCTTCTCCAACACCACAGTTCAAATACATCTTCAGCACTCAGCTTTCTTTATAGTCCAACTTTCACATCCCTATGTGACTACTGGAAAAACCATAGCTTTGAATACATGGACCTTTGTTGACAAAGTAATGTCTCTGCTTTTTAATATGCTGTCTATGTTGGTCATAACTTTCCTTCCAATGACCAAATGTCTTTTAATTTCATGGCTGAAATCACCATCTGTAGTGATTTTGGAGCCCAGAAAAATAAAGTCAGCCACTGTTTCCACTGTTTCCCCATCTATTTGCCATGAAGTGATGGGAGTGGAGGATATGATCTTAGTTTTCTGAATTTTGAGTTTTAAGCCAACTTTTTCACTCTCCTCTTTCACTTTCATCAAGAGACTCTTTAGTTCTTCTTTACTTTCTGCCATAAGGGCTGTGTCATCTGCATATCTGAGGTTATTGATCTTTCCCCCTGCAATCTTGACTCAAGCTTGTGCTTCTTCCAGCCCAGCATTTTGCATGATGTATACTGCATATAAGTTAAATAGGCAGGGTGACAATATACAGCCTTGACGTACTCTTTTTCCTATTTGAAACCAGTCTGTTGTTCCATGTCCAGTTCTAACTGTTGCTTCCTGACCTTCATACAGGTTCTTCAAGAGGCAAATCAGGTGGTCCAGTATTCCCATCTCTTTCAGAATTTTCCACAGTTGATTGTGATCCACACAGTCAAAGGCTTTGGCATAGTCAATAAAGCAGAAATAGATATTTTTCTGGAACTCTCTTGCTTTTTTGATGATCCAGCATATGTTGGCAATTTTCTCTGGTTCTTCTGCCTTTTCTAAAACCAGCTTGAACATCAGGAAGTTCACTGTTCACATATTGTAGAAACCTGGCTTGGAGAATTTTGAGCATTATTTTACTAGCATGTGAGATGAGTGTAATTGTGTAATAGTTTGAGCATTCTTTGGCATTGATTTCTTTGGGATTGGAATGAAAACTGACCTTTTCCAGTCCTGTGGCCACTGCTGAGTTTTCCAAATTTGCTGACATATTGACTGCAGCACTTTCACAGCATCATCATTCATGATTTAAAATAGCTTAACTGGAATTCCATCACCTCCACTAGCTTTGTTTGTAGTGATACGTCCTAAGGCCCACTTGACTTCACATTCCAGGATCTCTCATTCTAGGTGAGTGATCACACCATTGTGATTATCTGGGTCCTAAAGATTTTTTTTGTACAGTTCTTCTGTGTATTCTTGCCATCTCTTCTTAATATCTTCTGTTTCTGTTAGGTCCATACCATTTCTGTCTTTTATTGAGCCCATCTTTGCATGAATTGTTCCCTTGGTATCTCTAACTTTCTTGAAGAGATCTCTAGTCTTTCCAATTCTATTGTTTTCCTCTATTTCTTTGCACTGATTACTGAGGAAGGCTTTCTTATCTCTCCATGTTATTCTTTGGAACTCTGCATTCAAATGGGTATATCTTTCCTTTTCTCCTTTGCTTTTCACTTTTCTTTTCACAGCTATTTGTAAGGCCTTCCCAGACAGCCATTTTGCTTTTTTGCACTTCTTTTCCATGGGGATGGTCTTGATCCCTGTCTCCTGTACAGTGTCATGAACCTCCAACCATAGTTCATCAGGCCCTCTATCAGATCTAGTCCCTTAAATCTAGTTCTCATTTCCACTATATTGTCATAAGGGATTTGATTTAGGTCATACCTGGATGGTCTAGTGGTTTTCCCCATTTTCTTCAATCTCAGTCTGAATTTGGCAATAAGGAGTTCATGATCTGAGCCACAGTCAGCTCCTGGTCTTGTTTTTGCTGACTGTATAGAGCTTCTCCATCTTTGGCTGCAAAGAATATAATCAATCTGATTTCGGTGTTGACCATCTGGTGATGTCGATATGTAGAGTCTTCTCTTATGTTATTGGAAGAAGGTGTTTGCTATGACCAGTGCATTCTCTTGGCAGAACTCTATTAGCCTTTACCCTGCTTCATTCTGTACTCCAGGGCCAAATTTGCCTGTTACTCCAGGGGTTTCTTGACTTCCTACTTTTGCATTCCAATCCCCTGTAATGAAAAGGTCATCTTTTTTGGGTGTTATTTCTAGAAGGTCTTGTAGGTCTTCATAGAACCGTTCAACTTCAGCTTGTTCAGCGTTATTGGTCAGGGCATAGACTTGGATACCATGATATTGAATGGTTTGTTTGCCTTGGAAATGAACAGAGATCATTCTGTCGTTTTTGAGATTGCATCCAAGAACTGCATTTCGGGACTCTTTTGTTGACTATGATAGCTACTCCATTTCTTCTAAGGGATTTCTGCCCACAGTAGTAAATATAATGGTCATCTGAGTTAAATTCACCCATTCCAGTCCATCTTACTTCGCTGATTCCTAAAATGTCAGGGTTCACTATTTCCATCTCCTGTTTGACCACTTCCAATTTGCCTTGATTCATGAACCTAACATTCCAGGTCCTATGCAGTATTGTTCTTTATAGCATCATATCTTGTTTCTAGCACCAGTCCTGTCCACAGCTGTTTTTGCTTTGGCTCCATCCCTTCATTCTTTCTGGAGTTATTTCTCTACTGATCTCCAGTAGCATATTGGGCACCTACCAACCTGGGGAGTTCATCTTTCATTGTCCTAGCAAGGTGGCTGTGACAGCGCAAGTGTGGCAGAGAGGAGCTACCCTTCGTCCAAGGTAAGGAGCAGTGGCTGCACTTTGCTGAAGCAGCCATGAAGAGATACCCCATGTCCAAGGTAAGATAAACCCCAGTAAGATGGGAGACACTGAGAGAGGGCATCAGAGGGCAGACATACTGAAACCACAATCTCAGACAATTAGCCAGTCTGATCACATGGACCACAGCCTTGTCTAACTCAATGAAATTAAGCGATGCTGTGTGGGGCCACCCAAGACACATGGGTCATGGTGAAGAGGTCTGACAGAATGTGCTCTACTGGAGAAGGGAATGGCAAACCACTTCAGTATTCTTGCCTTGAGAACCCCATGAACAGTATGAAAAGAAGAGATGGAAAAGGCAAAGGAGAGAAGGAAAGATATACCCAATTGAATGCAGAGTTCCAAAGAATAGCATGGAAAGATAAGAAAGCTTTTCTCCAAGATCAATGCAAAGAAATAGAAGAAAACAATAGAATGAGAAAGGCTAGAGACCTCTTCAAGAAAATTAGAGATACCAAGGGAATATTTCATGCAAAGAAGGACACAATAAAAGACAGAAATGGTATGGACCTAACAGAAACATAAGATATTAAGAAGAGGTGGCAACAATACACAGAAGAACTATACAAAAAATGTCTTCATTACCCAGATAATCACGATGGTGTGATCACTCACCTAGAGCCAGACATCCTGGAATGTGAAGTCAAGTGGACATTAGGAAGCATCACTACAAACAAAGCTAGTGGAGGTGATGGAATTCCAGTTGAGCTATTTCAAATCCTGAAAGATGATGCTGTGAAAGTGCTGTACTCAATATGTCAGCAAATTTGAAAAATCTGCAGTGGCCACAGGACTGGAAAAGGTCAGCTTTCATTCCAATCCCAAAGAAAGGCAATGCCAACAAATGCCCAAACTACCACACAATTGCACTCATCTCACACATTAACAAAGTAATGCTCAAAATTCTGCATACTTGGCTTCAGCAGTATGTGAACCATGAACTTTCAGATGTTCAAGTTGGATTCATGTTTCTCATGACCGAGAAACCAGAGATAAATTGCTAACATCCGTTGGAATATCAAAAAAGCAAGAGAGTTCCATGAAAAACATTTACTTCTGCTTTTGGCTACACCAAACCCTTTGACTGTGCGGATCACAACAAACTGTGGAAAATTCTTCAAGAGATGAGAATACCAGACCACCCAACCTGCCTCCTGAGAAATCTGTATGCAGGCCTGGAAGCAACAGTTAAAACTGGACATGGAACAACAGACTGGTCCCAAATTGGGGAAGGAGCACATCATGGCTATATGCCGCCACCCTGCTTATTTAACATATATGCAGAGTATATCATCAGAAACACTGGTCTGTATGAAGCACAAGCTGGAATCAAGATTGCCGGGAGAAATATCAATAACCTCAGATATGCAGATGACACCACCCTTATGGCAGAAAGTGAAGAACTAAAGAGCCTCTTGATGAAAGTGAAGAGGAGAGCGAAAGAGTTGGCTTATAACTCAACATTCAGAAAACTAAGATCATGGCTTCCGGTCCTATCACTTCATGGGAAAAAGATGGAGAAACAATGGAAGCAGTGATAGACTTTATTTCTGGGTATTCCAAAATCACTGCAGATGGTGATTGCAGCCATGAATCATGGTCCTTGGAAGAAAAGTTATGACCCACCTAGACAGCATATTAAAAGGCAAAGACATTACTTTGTCAACAAAGGTCCATGTATTCAAAGCTATGGTTTTTCCAGTAGTCATGTAGGGATGTGAGAGTTGGACTATAAGGAAAGCTGAGCCCCAAAGAATTGATGCATTTGAACTGTGGTGTTGGAGAAGACTCTTGAGAGTCCCTTGGACTGCAAGGAGATCCAACCAGTTCATTCTAAAGGAAATCAGTCCCGAATATTCATTGGAAGGACTGATGCTGAAGCTGAAACTCCAATACTTTGTCCACCGGATGCGAGGAACTGACTCATTTGAAAAGACTGATGCTGGGAAAGATTGAAGGCAAGAGGAGAAGAGGATGACAGAGGATGAGATGGTTGGATGGCATCACTGACTCCATGGACTTGAGTTTGAGTAAACTCCAGGAGTTCATGATGGACAGGAAAGCCTGGCATACTGCACCGTTGGGGTCGCAAAGAGTTGCACATGAGTGAATGACAGAACTGAACTGAACTAAAGTGATATGCAATGAAAAAAATTTTTAAAGCATGTTCAATAGTAACTGTAACACTAGAAAATGGTACCTATGTATACATATTCAAAATTATCTATAATATATAGCATAAACAGATAGATGAGATAGAACATAGATAATTGATATAGCTATTGATAGATGCATAGTTAGATAGATGATATTTCAATGGATATAGATAAACAGACTATGTTTCTCAAGGCAAAAAGGCCCAAAACTTAATTACAAATAGTGAAATGTAGATCAGGTCAGCAAGCCAAATATTTATATAGATGCATAAACTATAGATAACTTTACACAGCATCTTTTTCTAAAATAAAATCATGTCCTCAATGACTATGTTCTTTTCCTCAAGTCTAATTGAAACTATGTGATTTTATTACATATATTCTCACTCTGTTATCCCAAACTTTCTGTCTGTAATTAAAAGTTTCTAAAGTACTTGTTACTTCCTTGGGGAATGGGCCAGAGGTCCATTTTTTAACTAGAATGTTTCATCTGCCAGGAAGAGAAATGTGGAAAGTTCCAATCACTAAAAACATTATATCTAGAAATTAGAACACCTGTTATTCAAATTAATAGAATCACCAGCTCATACATGACTTTCAAGTCTACTATCATAGCATCTGAAGAGTTCACAATTCCAGGGAGGAAGCCAAATCTTAGAAATATACCTCCTGGAGAGTGCTTGACAATACAACCTTTGTGAAATAATAGAAGAAAGAATTACAATTTTTTTCAGAATGTCATGGTTCAAAAGAAAGATGTGACAGTGGGATAGATTGCTCCTGAGACTTGGAAGGTGACATTAACTCTCACATACATATCAGTTCATCAGAGAGCAAAAGGTATTCCTATCTGAAATTAGCTGCAGAGACCTTTTGCAATGAATTATTGGCTTTAGCCCATTCAGTGGTTTCCATCACATCATAAAATTTTACACTAATTAAAACATTCATTTTTAGACTGATCTGTGGACCTAAGGAATAAACACACATACATACATACACACACACGCTGAACTATTTACCTTCTGTAGACACACTCTGAGCGAAGTGTTTACTGCTGTAAACATGTCTGCTCTTGTGTTGTCTTACATTCTATTTAAATCAGTATGTTTATGTTACTTTATGTGGTCTCAGAGGACCAGGATCCTTTCTACATAGGCCTCTATAAAACATCAACAAAATGTCACAAATGTTAGCTATTTAGAATACGAATTTTAATAGCAATGGGGGCTCTTTTAAGACAATCTTCCCTAACCCACTCAGTTTGGTTAAGGTGTTCCTTCTCTGTACTCCCACAATGGCTAGAGAATATATTAGTCACTCCTCTTAGAAAAGTCTTGTATGTTGAGATGCCTGCCTTTCTTTCTGGAATCTAACTACTTTGAAAACACAAATTATGTCTTATTCATTTCTAGCTTCCCAACATCTAGTGTACAGGCCTTCATTTGTGCTTAATACTTGTTGATTTCATTAGCTATTTATTCCATCTGCCCCTCTTACAATGTTGCCTCCCCTAAGACCTCTCTACCTTCATCCTTTACAAAAATAAGTTAAAATGAATTCACATAGACACTTGAGTTTTGTGGATCTTCCTTTCTATTAGAAATAAACTTCAAATATGGCTCTCTTGCAAGGTCAGGAGCAGTTGAAAAAAGCAACGGAAGGAGAAAGTCTTTGGATCACCATCAATGCAGTAACTGTGGAGCTATAACCAAGAAGTTAGCGTGTGATTCCAAAAAAAGCCACACTTCCCATATAAACTCAGTAGCCAGCCACTAATGACACCCACAGAGTTACAGAAGGTCAGGCACCCTACTCTTCTGCCTTCTATTTTCCTTATCTTGAATTTTGGTTGATCTTCTGATCCTTCTACATTGATGGGCTAGTGGAACTGATGGTTACATCTGTTCTTCAAAATCATTACCGTTTTCTCCAGAGTTCAGAGATGAGGACTGCTGGCAAAGGCAAAAGGAACATCCACACATAATTCTGACATAGTCACTGACAATATTGTTGCTTCTTTTCATTAGGCATCCTAGGAGAAAGGATTGTTAAGTGGATATGAGTTTTATTTATAATAAGGTAAGCAACTGTACCCTACATACATGGCTGCGGTCCTTCATTCTCTACCTCATTAGGATATAAAATTATAGCCTCAGAAAGTAAGAATGATTGGGGGGAGCAGTCTTTATAATCTTCCCTATCCCTAATATAGTACCCTACATGCCATGTACCCTGAGTCCAATAAATTCTTTCCAGATGTATTTATTATTACCTCACATTCCATTGGGGCAGACACAGAAGTATTTTTTATTTGGAAACCTTGCCACAGAAATGTGAAGGGACCCCTCCCAGCTTGATTGACCCCCATCTTTATGCTGCTGCCTAACTACAGACCATAAAACACATGAATGGATGGAACTGAAAGTTTCTTAACCTGAATTGGCTTCAGGGGATCCAGGAATGCACTGAAGTCATACAAAATCTTGCCCCTATGTGTATGTAGTTCTCTATTTTCTGACAAAAATTCTCAGTATTATCAGATTCTAAAAAGGCACTATGCCCAAAACACTAAGAACTAAGAAAATGGATACATTATAAAAGAGATTCTTCATTCAGTCCTACAGTCAAATATTTTCTAACAGTTTCTTCCATTAAAATATCTCCTTTATGCCAAGGGGAATACATGGTGAATGTGACAGCTACAACGTCCCCAGAGGTTTACAGCCTCGTAGGAAAAAATGGAACACATAAAAATGACCAGAAACAAAGCAATAATAGGCTTTATGCGAGTGGCACAAATGTCCCATGAAATTTCAGAAAAGGGACATCCTTTTTGTTTGGGTGCTTAGTGTGCAAAATGGCATTCAAGCCAAGCCCGTGCACTCTATAAGATTTCTATAGACAGAGACAGGAGTGAGGAAGAGGGAGATGACTGGCATTCACATTCAGAGACTCAAATAACCAAAGTCAGGAGGTTGGAAAGAAATAACTTTGAAAATTCAAAAGATGTTGGAAGAAATTAGTTTGATGACAGCTTTTGTGCAAGACAGTAGAAAATAAGTGTGGAAATACAGGTGGTGAATATGAGGGGGGAAATTTGGACTGCAACATGTAAAACAAAAGAAGTCATGAAAGGTCTTGGGGCCAGAAAGTGGCACTATCAAAGCAATACTTTAGGAATAATAATCCTTGGCAAGTAGGCAGAAGGCACTGCTGAGGAGAAGAAGGTCAAGAGGATAAAAGATCAGTGCAAAATTGGAGCTATACCAGCATAAACTATTGCTGCTAATACCATTGACAGAAAGGTGGATAAGGGAGAATTTGTGACTGAATTAATAGGAAAGTATGATTGACTGGGTCTCTGTCCATAAAGCGAGGAATAACAATGAGTAGCTACTTCAAACTTAAATGAGATAATTCATGCAAAACTTAGAGCACTATCTGGTATATAGTAATCGTACTGTTACTGATATCATTCATTTTAAGAAAAATAGGGAGAAATAAAATCCTACTAAAATTGAATCCTAGTTATATGATGTAAGAGTATTTAAAATATGGGGGGTGGTCAAAAGGAGAAGGGTTAGGGCAAATAGGAGAGAAGTACATGTAGAGATGAAAGATTGGTTACAGAAATACAGAGTTGAGGTGGAAAAACTAGTCAGAGGACAAATAAAAGCAAGACACTGTATAACAGGTCCTGGGAGAAAGTCCGAATTTCAGAATTATCCACCTAACAAAATTAACAAACTATGGAAGTGGATGAGATTTCTAAAGATACAATGTTGATGTGGAAAGATAGTGAAAAGATACAATGAAAGATACTCAGAACATTCAGAGTGCCCAAGTTTCGAGGAAAAAGGAAGGAGGGAACGTAGAGAGGACAAGAAAGAAGCAGATTAATGCTGTTTTCAGAAAGCCACAGGAGGGGAACTCATGAACTGATGGTTACGGAGATACTTTCAAGACTTAAAAAAGAAGCATATGCCTGTGATCATACATAGGTAATTTAATATAGTCATTCTTCAGAATGCTGGCAGAGAGGGTGTCCCCAGCAGGCAGTAGCGGTCACACTGTATCTGGAGGAAGTAGGGTGGTTTAGGGATTAGGAAATGTGAAGCTGAGTTTGACATGAGACATGGCTCAGGTGCAAAATGGAAAGTCACGAAGACAGACCAGCCAAGGTAGCCAACCCAAGAGGTTAGTCTAAGGCAGAATCCACAGAGATAATGCAGAGAAAAACTGAAGCAGCATAGAAACAGTACAGTTTAGTGGCTTGATTATTCTAAACTCCAGAGTCAGACTGACTGCCTTATATGTGAGCTTTGCAACCTCAGGGAAGTTCCATCCTTCTGGGTATTTAACTCTCATCATGAGGAAAATAAAACCTGCAGCACAGTGTCGTCATGATATGAGTTAAATGAGCTAAAAGAGATGAAGGAACTGATGCATTCAGTGGCATTCAGTGGATTGATAGGCACTTAAAAAATGTTAGCACTTACTATTAATGATGGGCAAGAAGTTCTCCGATAGGCTAGACACCACAATCGTTTTTCAGTAGAAACCCAAAGGTAAGACCAGGAGAGTCTACCTGGGGGATTAGATTCATCAGCCTGTTTGAGAATGACCTTGCATAGCAATGTGCCACACAGTCATTGTCCTTTAGGAAACAGAGGGTCATTTAAACTGTTTTTACAAAATAGTGACGCAAAATACATTTAAGAGTTAATGTTGAAGTACTATTCAGAATGGTTTCGACCAACGAATGTCTTCTTAAATTCATTTCCCATGCTTTTTTTTAACAAAGAGAGCAGTGTGGTTGTTTCAGTTGTCTCAGCATTTGGTCCTGAGTGTTCTCTCTCCATAGACTGTCCCTCTCCTGTAACATGTATTGAGACCCCTTCCACTGGGTATATATTTAAGGGTTTTCTCCTATTCTAATGATTTCCAGCCTGAATGTGGAATAGGAAAGCATACTCTTCAATGCGACAGTGATAGGTATTTAAAATGGCTACGTTTTTGAATCATTGAAAAATGATTGAATGTTTGTAGAATTTTCAATTGTCACAGACATGTCCACTTAACTTCATCATATTTAAAATTAGTTTATTGTGCATAAATGGTTGGAACAAAACACACGTAAAACAATATTGCTTCCCAGAAATGACAAGAATATTCTACAAGTGAAAACCAGCCTGTGACCTCTCCCCCCATTTCCCTTTCCTGTGTGTGTTCTAGAGGCTTGATGCATGCCAGCAATGCTGCAAACCAGTCTCACATTTGCTAAAAATAATTGCTTTTCTTCTGTGTCTGCTCAGGCATGATGCTCCAAAATAAAGTACAAAGCACAGCAGCTTCAATTAACAAATACAACTACAATATTCTTCAATTCTATGTAGATTCATTTTACCCCAAGGATATTAGAACACATCAGAAAGTTGAATATTATTCCTCTAACATCTGTCATCAAAACCAAAATCATACAGTGAAATTCACACAAATCACAGCAAACCTGCCATCCCACTGCAACAGTCAAACATCCACCCTATGCTACAGCCTTCAAAATATTGAGATAATTGATGGATAGTCTTCTTTTCTTGTCTCATCACCAAGGTTTCACTTCAAAACAATACCACATGATGAGTCCACTTTTTTTTGATGCTAACATGTGAATACTGCTGTCATAATTTAGTATGCAGTGTGCTGGTCTGAATCGACATGTTTGTAAGGGATTCCATCATGTCAAACGGAGGAGAAGGGAAAATCTGACAGCAGGCATTTGTTGGATATGGCCAAATCTCTGCTGGATCCTGCTTTCACTGCACAGTCCCTGAAGCATTGAAAACTTATCCCACTTTTTAAAGCCATGCATGCATGAAACCGAGGGCAGAATTTCAAGCAGGAATTGATGACTTAGTAAAAATGTGCGTAATTTCCTCATATAAAAGAGAAATGGAAAGGCACACCAAGAAAACATTGTTCCTGAGTAAGGTGATTAAAAATTCAAGAGCCCCTTTTGAAGTCAAAACCTCACAAAGCTCATCAGATCTGTTTAAAGATAGACATCTGCAATAAAGAAAATTGCACAGAGAATTAAGGAGCAGTATTTTGCAGGTGCTGTTGTGCTCTATTTATCTACATTTAACACAGAAAAACTTCTAAAAAGCCAAGTGGAAACAGTAGATTTACTTGGTAGATTAGCAAATACATGTATTTTCAAAGAAGGGCAATAGTTTCTACCATTTTTATGGAAATGCTATCTTTAAAGAGAAGTTTTCAGTTTATTTTATACCCAAAATTCAGTGACTAGATAGCCAGACCTTCTTTTTTGTAGTTAAAGTCCTATGTCTGAATAAGCTATAGCTGGACCCTATAAAAATACTGACATGTTTAAAACCGAAGCTAAGGCAGAAAAGTTTCAAACAAAAGAAATAAGATCAAGTTACAATGGGATGACCCGGAGGAGGGCATGGCAATGCAGTATTCTTGCCTGGAGAAGTCCATGGACAGAGGAGCCTGGTGGGCTATAGTCCATAGCTATGGTCCAAAGATCAGACATGACTGAAGTGACTTAGCACACACGCACGATGGGACGAAGAAATTTTTCACAGATACCAGAAAGTAGCTTAATTAAAATATGACTTTAGCTATTTCAATAATTGGATAGCTTTCCAGATCACACAATTTACATATTTACCAACAGTGTACAAGGGTTCCCTTTCTCCACACACTTACAAGCATTTCGTATCTCTTTTTTGCTTTGTTCATAGTAGCTATTCTAACAAGTATAAGGTAATACCATATTTTGGCTGTGATCTGCATTTCCTTGGTGATTAGTGATGTTGAGTATCTTTTTATGTTGACATCTGCATGTCTGCTTTAGAAAAATGTGTATTCAAATCTTCTGCCCATTTTTAAATCATATTGTTCTTTTGTTGTTGTTGTTGATAGAGAGTTGTATGAGGTCTTTATATCTATTTTCTTTTAAAAACCAGATGGTTGAAAAATTCAATAATTTGATGATCACTTGATCATCTCAACTTTTCTTCATAGTAGAAGTTTCTATCAAGGCTATTAAAAACATTTAAGGAAGACGACCATAAACTGAGGGACTTTTGAAAGAAAAGGGAAGAGTCATTAATAATTACTCCAGTGCAACAGACATAAACCCAAACTGTGAGGCATTTCAGGCATAGGGTCACTTATACCAATGGCTAAGGTCATGTACACGCTGCTATATTTAAAATAGATAACCAACAATAACCCATTGTAGAGCACATGAAACTCTGCTCAATATTATGTGCCAACCTGGATGGGAAGGGCATTTGGGGTAGAATGGATACATGTACATGTATGGCTGAGTCCTTTAACTGTCCACCTGAAACTATCATAACATTGTTAACCAGCTATACCCCAGTACAAAATGTCTTTGGTGTTAAAAAAATTAAACTAAAAAACAACGTAAAATTTAAAAAAAAAAAATTTTTTTGAGGAGTACGAGTAGGAAAAGGATGGTAGTAAAGAGTCCAGAAAAACGTGACATAAAACTCCAGGATAAATTTAGCTTCTTCACAATTTGTTTACCTCCAATTCTATGAGTAATTGTGTCTCACAGCAATAATTTTTAGCAAGTTAATATCTCTTGTGAGTTAAAATATTTCACTGTTATGTGAAAATTAAGTTTCTTAATTAGCCATATTCTATACCTTATTTAGGCAAAAAAATAGGTTGAACCAGTTCAGACAAAAGAAACAGACTCCAATTATTCTCAGAAAATTCTAAAATGGAAAGAGACTATTTCTCTTGCTTTAAGGAAGGAAGTCATGCAACATTAGAGGCTGCTGTGGCAGGAATTCATGGAAATGTTACCATCAGGTGACTTTGTTTCCACCATTTCTATCCTTCCTTGCCTTTCTCCAGCTCAGTTCCTCTATGAAGGAGCTTCTGACTATCTCAGTTTGAGTCAGGCTTCTCCTGCTGTGGTCAAGGAAGCGGAGTCACTCACTGAAAGTTTACCAGAGCAATTGCTTAACAAATGAACCCACGAGAGTCACTGCATATGATTTAAATGATCCTTATTAAATAAGTAAATCCTGTAAATGGAATGCTGATTTTCACTTCCATCCTACAACCACTGAACAATACTGTCTCTGATTCAACATCTGGTCTACACTTCAGTCAGGATCTCTTTAATAGATAAGAACTGCATCAGTTCAGTTCACTTCAGTTCAGTCACTCAGTCGTGTCCGACTCTTTGTGACCCCATGAACTGCAGCACACCAGGCCTCCCTGTCCATCACCAACTCCCGGAGTTCACTCAGACTCACGTCCATCGAGTCGGTGATACCATCCAGCCATCTCATCCTTGGTCATCCCCTTCTCCTACTGCCCCCAATCCCTCCCAGCATCAGTCTTTTCCAATGAGTCAACTCTTCACATGAGGTGGCCAAAGTATTGGAGTTTCACCTTTAACATCAGTCCTTCAAAAGAACACCCAGGGCTGATCTCCTTCAGAATGGACTGGTTGGATCTCCCTGCAGTCCAAGGGACCCTCAAGAGTCTTCTCCAACACCACAGTCCAAAAGCATCATTTCTTCGGCTCTCAGCTTTCTTCACAGTCCAACTCTCACATCTATACATGACCAAAGGAAAAACCATAGCCTTGACTAGATGGACCTTTGTTTCCAAAGTAATGTCTCTGCTTTTGAATATGCTATCTAGGTTGCTCATAACTTTCCTTCCAAGGAGTAAGCATCTTAATTTCATGGCTGCAATCACCATGTGCAGTGATTTTGGAGCGCCCAAAAAAAAAGTCTGACACTGTTTCCCCATCTATTTGCCATGAAGTGGTGGGACCAGATGCCATGATCTTAGTTTTCTGAATGTTAAGCTTTAAGCCAACATTTTCACTCTCCTCTTTCACTTTCATCAAGAGGCTCTTTAGTTCTTCTTTACTTTCTGCCATAAGGGCTGTGTCATCTGCATATCTGAGGTTATTGATCTTTTTCCCGGCCATCTTGATTCCAGCCTGTGCTTCTTCCAGCCCAGCGTTTCTCATGATGTACTCTGCATATAAGTTAAATAAACAGGGTGACAATATACAGCCTTGACGCACTCCTTTTCCTATTTGGAACCAGTCTGTTGCTCCATGTCCAGTTCTAACTGTTGCTTCCTGACCTGCATATAGGTTTCTCAAGAGGCAGGTCAGGTGGACTGGTATTCCCATCTCTTGAAGAATTTTCCACAGTTGATTGTGATCCACACAGTCAAAGGCTTTGGCATAGTCAATAAAGCAGAAATAGATGTTTTTCTGGAACTCTCTTCCTTTTCCATGATCCAGCAGATGTTGGCAATTTGACCTAAGAACTGCATCAAAATATAACTAATACATTTGGAGATTTCTGACCTTAGCCACCATAGACACCAGGATCAGATAGGTGCTCTGGAAACATATCTCCAAATGATCTTTCAAACTGATATACTCTTCTTTGGAAAAAAAAAAAAAGATCTAATTCCTTTCAATCTTAATTTTCAAAAAAAAAAAACACAACTGCTAGATAAGCACAACAAAGAAACACTGCTGGGAGGAGCCAATGAGAAGACTTGATTCACCAAAACATGAGTTAAACTCATCAGCTATACATTATTACAGCTGATCCATAAATACCTACTCTATTTCTGCTGTTAGCTGTAGATAACAATCAAACATACCTTTTTGTGTGATGGAGAACAACTGAAGCTGTTTCTATTTTATAAGGATTTCAATAAATCTATTTTTACTCCAAAATGATGATGATTTGCCAGTAATTAAAAGCAAAAAACTTCAAAGTAAGAAACTGCACCTCCACTTTAGTTATTAAATACATTTGAAATTCAATTCTCCATAGCATCCGTTTGTAATCAGCCACTGATTTTTAACAAACTAAGATAAGGTCTCCACACCATTTATTTCAATGTATGCGCACACACCTAATTCCTATTGACTTATTGCTCATTTCTTGTACTATATTTTCTTTTACATGAAAAAAGAACTTCATGCTCACAACATAAGTCAGTTGGAGATCTGTTCAAGAAAGTGAAATAGTTTTAAAATGTACAATGCCCAGAAGCAAGGTTAAATAAGATTGGGCTGTGTGCTGGGAGATGTTAGTGTTATGACCTGAGGATTTCAGACTCCAGAGAAATACCCAGGTCCAATTTTTAGCTGGCTAAAGAGCAACATTAGCATTGATTGTAGCACTGGCCGCAAGCCTTCTGCCCTGCCTTGTGGCTAGAAATTGGGTCCTTGGTGGCAACACTAACTATAAAGAAAAAGATATGCAGAAATAATACAGAATGTTTGCTTAACCTTTTAAACAACTAAAAATACATCAAAGGCTTGAATATTTGTTTAGACATGAAGCTTGAATAATTTTTACAGCCTGCAAAATCTATCCTAAAAACAGTCTCATAAAAATAGGACTTCTTATGTAATTTCTGGTACTCAATTTATTAATGTTCTAAAATATCACCAGAAGCTGTCTTCAAGTAACAGGTTATTTGTTCTATCTAAAACAGTAAGAAGCTTGAGAAAACCAAATGGGAAGCAAATGCTAAGGATATTTCAGAGCTCTGACAAGTTTTTGTACAGAGGACAATTTTGTGTCTGATATTCAAATTGAACACATGCATCCCTTAATATAAAAAAAAATTCCCTTTTATACATGGTCCTTTTTTCTCTTATGTTTTCTCTTCTTTCTTCTCCTATAATCCTTCAAATGAAAACATCACTATAAAACTATTCTCAGTTTCCCTCTGCTCTTAAACTCTAAGGCAATAGAGGGTTTTTCTCTGAAATTTTCTCTCTGAATAACTTGGGAATATATGAAGTAAAATGATGCTTTTCAAACATTGTAAATAAAGTGCTTAGAGCCAAAGAGAGACGTTTGCTTGATACTAACAAAGACCCAGAAGAACTGGTTTCAAATCCCCAATTTGTGACTTCCACTTGTGTGACCTTGGACAAGTCAGTTTTCCTCTCTATTTCTCAGTATTTTCATTTGTAGGAATGTAATCACAATAATCTCATTAATTTTCTTTATTTGAGGGAAGTTGAATTTTAAAATGTATCTCTACATATTACATAAAATGTAAGTGCTATTAAAATAGCAACTATGATTTAATCATATTAATTATGATCAAAGCCAGGGAAGTACTATAGTGGGGCAAAGCCAGTGAGGCAAGTCAGAGATGAACTGATGCACTCATGCCATTATCATCAAATATGTTGAATGACAGTGCACATAGGAAAAGATGCTGTTCTGAAGACCTCTCATTCAATTCTTTGTGCAATCACCATTCATGTGCCAGACAGCCTTTTAAATACGAAATCAGCAAAAGATATGAACATAGCCCAGTCCACAAGCATCTTACAATCCAATGGAAGAGTTCAACAGGTAATCTGATACCAACTATGAAATTCAGTGATGCTATTATGAGTGTTTGGAGAGACACAACAAGAGCACCAAAGAACAGACTTAAACCCAGTCTAGGGGAAAAAATGCTCCTTGAAAGTGATAGATCCTAGCTTACAAGAAGGAGAAGTAGACAGAGCAGTCAAGCAAATTCCAAAATGGGGTGAGAGTTCAAGACATAAGCAGACACCTGCAGGTTTCAACACAGCTGGGAAGGAGGAAGGGTGGGAAAAGTAGCAGGAGCCAAATCAGAAAGGGTACTTTGTGTCATATTAAGACCTTGATATTTTATTTCAGGAAGCAATAGGAAGCTATTAAAGAATTCTAAGAAGGATCAAGACATAATAAGTTTTGGTTTTTAGAAAGATGTGCAACACTGTGGAACACTTGAAGAACATATATCCTAGATGGAGACTTGATGCAGCCATGAAAGAAAGAGACGTGAGAAGCTGATGCAGGGAATGTGGCATTTAGGAAAGAAAAAAGAAAGACTGAGGGGAGATTTATGAACAAGAACATCCATGCAGCATCTTTCTATATCTCCAAAGAATGTGTAGCTATTAACTGATTTAGTTCAAGGATGACAGAAGGGTTCCCTCAAGCGGCCTTTAACCTTCTGAAAAAGGTAACAGTGTGGTTGATAAATGGTAAAGAAAGCCCTGTTGAAGGAGAGGGGAAAGAGAGATGTATGCAATGTTTCAATAATAATTCTATTTGTAAAAATTTAGAGGACATAAAAATGATGAACATAAAATTTCAAGTTTTCAACTATACATCATACTATATTCAGAATGATTTGTTATCCAAGGATTTCAGATTTGCAACTGTATCTAGATTTAGTGTAAAAGACCTCAAATAAAAACCAAACATTAAAAAAAAAAAAAAAGAACATCCATATTTGACAATGGTTCAAACTGGATGAAAAGCAAGAGAAAAGATTCAAGGGTGATTCCTCCAAAGCTGCTTTACCAATTTAATCAGTGCTTTGCTGACTTAATTATGCTGCCAGCCATGGTCCAAAAGATACAAGGAGAACAATGGGCTTGTTAGAGGGAGATGCTGGGGTCGAGAACCTGGTAAAAGAACCTGGTAAAAGAGGCAGGAGATGATAAGGTTAAGTTTGAAACATCTTCAGTTTGTATTGGACATCTGAGCACAAGTTCCTAAAAGGTAAGTCTAGAGCGCAAAAGGAAAATGCAGATTTAAGATACAGATCCAGAAGTTAGCACAATAAAAACGGTAGACTAAATTATGGTAACAGATATATTACTATATGTTAGCACACGGAGTGAGAAAAGCAAAGGGCTAGGGACATTCAGTTCAGTTCAGTTCAGTCGCTCAGTCATGTCCGACTCTTTGCAACCCCATGAATCGCAGCACACCAGGCCTCCCTGTCCATCACCATCTCCCAGAGTTCATTCAGACTCACATCCATCGAGTCCGTGATGCCATCCAGCCATCTCATCCTCTGTCGTCCCCTTCTCCTCCTACTCCCAATCCCTCCCAGCATCAGAGTCTTTTCCAATGAGTCAACTCTTCGCATGAGGTGGCCAGGGTACTGAAGCAAATCAAAAAAAAAAAGAAGAAGAAGAAAAAATGATGGGTATTTCAGCAAGACAAAGTCTGAGGCAATCTAAACATCATATATATATTTATTGTACATTTCATTCTCAGCTCAATACAAATTTATATGAATAGATTTTAACTGAAGTATAGAGACCTCAATAAAATGAAACTATCAGCAGCCAAAGCTCAGCATGATATATTTTTAAAAAACAATGGAATGAGGGTCTCAGGTACCAACAAATTAACAGAACTGTTTCTGACTCTAGCTCTTTAATGTAGAACCAGTTTCCTCAACTTCTTGAGTTTTAAGCTCTCAATATTCAATGTAAGGAAATTCAATTGGATCATTCGATTCCCTTTCAACTGCAAAAATTGGTGATTTTACAATGCCATGCTCTGCCTTCTCAGTAATGTTCAGTCCCTTGACACATCAACTGTACAATCATTCAACACTTTCTTCACTCATTACCTCCTTAAACAAATATTTATTGAGCATCCACTGGGGACTAGGCACTTTTCAAAGTACACAGAACAAAGCAGCGAACAAGACAGCCAAAGTTCTTGCTTTCTAGAACTAGTGGGGAGGAGAGATAATAAAGGAAAATAATGTATGCAGGTGAGGAAAGGTGCCTTGAAGAAAAATAAAGCATGGGAAGTAAATGGACCAGATTTTATAGAGAGCTGACAGGAAGAGCTTTCTGATAATGATATATTTGAACAAAGATTTGAAGTAAAGGAAAAGTAAGCCATGCTTTTGTGGAAGAAGACCAATTCTAGGCAAAAAAAAGAAAGTCCCTACTGCTGAAGCTGCTTGGCTTCCTCAAAGAGTCAAAAGAGATCTGATGTGGCTTGGGTGGGTGGAGAACATAGGCGTTTAAGGATACATAATAGGAGGCCAGGAACACACTTGGAGATGTCAAATGGCAGTTAAATATATGATTATGGACTAACCATATATGTGTGTGTGTGTGTGTGTGTGTGTGTGTGTGTGTGTGTATGTGTTATGGATTGAATGTTTGTGTACTACCAAAATTCACATATTAAAGCCCTAACTCCCAGTGTGAAAATATTAGAAGTCAAGGACTTGGGAGGGAATTAAGTTTAGATGAGGTCATAAAGGTGGAGTCACCAGGATAATATTAGTGTCTTTTCAAGACAAGGAAGACAGACCTCCTCCTCATCCATGTGGTGGTGGTGGTAGTTTAGTCGCTCAATCATGTCCAACTCTTGTGACCCCATGGGTTGTAGACCTCCAGCCTCCTCTGTCTATGGGACTTTTCAGGAAAGAATACTGGAGTGGGTTGCCATTTCCTTCTCCACTGATACATGTGAGATCCAGGAAGAGGGCTCCCACCAGAAACCAAATCTGCTGGCACCTTGATCTTGGACTTCCCAGCCTCCAGAACTGTGAGACATAAATGTATATTGTTTAAGCCACTCAGTCTTGGGTATTTTGTTACAGCACTCCACTCAGACTCAGACAGGAGCCATGACTCTGAATAAGGCACTTGGGGGGCGGTGAATGCTGCTAGAAGAGACCAGCGGACACATGACACAGCCTAAAGCGCTCGCACTAACTATGGCTGGGGAGAGAAGGACCCATAAGGGAGCTAGTCAAGGAAACAGAAAGTGAGAAAGAGCAAAACCTAGAAACCTAGTGCTGCTGCTGCTGCTAAGTCTCTTCAGTCGTGTCCAACTCTGCGCAACCCCATAGACGGCAGAGGAGACGAGGCTCCTCCGTCCCTGGGATTCTCCAAGCAAGAACACTGGAATGGGTTTCCATTTCCTTCTCCAATGCATGAAAGTGAAAAGTGAAAGCGAAGTCGCTCAGTCATGTCTGACCCTCAGTGACCCCATGGACTGCAGCCTACCAGGCTCCTCCGTCCATGGGATTTTCCAGGCAAGAGCACTGGAGCGGGATGCCATTGCGTTCTCCAGCCTAGTGCTAAGAGTGCCTTAAGGAAAAAAGGATGATCAATTATGAAAAGTGTAACTGGTAGATCACACATGATGAGGACACTATTTAGTAGTTAGGGGTCACCTTGATAAGAGCTCTCTCAGAGGTGTGGTATTGACAGAAAGTTATGATATCTACATGATATCTCATGATATCTAAATGTGAAAGTAATGAAATGGAGGCAGTGAGAAGACACAATATTTTCTATTAGGAAGAGCTCTGCTATCATGGGAACAGAAAAATGATGCAGTGGCTTGAGAAGAATGTGAAGAAAAGGGAGGTTTTTCTTCATGGAAGATGAAACATATTTGTACGCTAATGATAAAGTTTCAGTGCAGAGGGGAATACTGATGATATAGAGAAATAAATCACTTTCAGACCAAAACCCTTGACAGGAGAGGGTGAGATCCAGTGTTCAAGTTAGTATGGAGCTTCAAACAGTCCATCGATTGTGAAAGAAGCAAATGCATAGTAAATGGATACAGGTAATTTGGCATATTGTGAAAGGGCATATGTGGAAGTTCTCTTCTATGACTTCTATTTCCTCAGGGAAATAACAAGCAAGATTATAGTAGGATTCTTGAGCAGCACTAAAAGCCCCTCTGTGGTTTGTGGTCATAAAGTAGAGCCAATCATTATGGTTGTGTGATTTTCTCCAGTTTCATTAGCTGCTTGAATGCAGCCATGGAGTGTGGTGAGATTAGTTCCCATGTTGAGCACTATTTAAAAACTTTTAGGGATAAAAAATTATTAGAGCCTCATGATATCCACTATCTTCTAGAAATTAAGGAGAAATTATGTAAGCAAAAAAATCAATACAAAACACAGAATAATAACTAGTCAGAGAATATACAGAGCAAAAAGATAACTGCATTCATGGCTGGGCAGGATCAAAGAGGGCTGCCTGGACAAGACGCAAATAACCTCCCTCTGACTCATGTACCAGGTGATTCACACCTTCTTGGGCCTCATAAGTAACTGAGAAAATGGTTTGGTCATGGTAATGACTTGTCACAATGGCTATGATCCCAATTCAATCTGCAAAGATTGCTGACTGAATGAATTCCTCCTTCAACGATATCTGAAGAGAAAAGGAAGTGAAGCAGGATAAATCTGTAAATGTCTGTTCATGTACACTGTCAGCCAGATGAGAGGATGAAACATGAGGTCTGTCATTTCCCAGATGTGGTAGATCCTGCTCAGGTAGGTAGGTAGCTAGCTAGGTATGCAGGTGTTTAGTTAATTAGGTAAGAATAAATACATACATACCATTTTCTTTGTTCCCTCCTTCAACTCTACTCAGGTTTCCTCTAAGATGGTCACCTGCTATATTTGCAGTGGGCAGGTACATCCCCCTTTGTGGATTGCCACATCATTATAGTATGAGGAGTGTTTTTGTGTCCTGTATAACCTAACTTTGAGTCTTTGAATTCCTCTGACCAAAAGTCTTGATGCTACTTGTTTCTGTCCATGTAAGTGCAAATACTATGTTTTGGTGACCTAGATTCTTCAAGGAACCAGAGTATTTGCTTCCCATTACATCTTATTGGCACTATTTGATGTTCAAAGACTTGTTTTTCCACTGCTCTCATATTCTCAAATTTGTTTTTACTGCAAGCATGTTTTTTCTTCAGATAGTAAAGATAATTTCTAAAATACCATTTATATTTCAGTGCACCAACTTATGCGGTTATATTCTTCATCATCATAATTCCTTCAAAACATGCAACATGTGTTTTTAAAGAAGACTATTTTCCTGATGGATAATTGAGAGTGGAATTTCCAAGTGAAAGATCAGCATGTACAGATGCAGCAGAGTGAGAGAGGAAGTTAATCCCATGTGAAAAGACAAGATGTCCCTCAAGACACATGTAGCAAGAAAGAGGGGCTCTAGCCTCAGCTCCAGAGGGGAGCGGTGTTTTCTGACTAGTCCAATCCATTTGTGATAATTCCATTTTCCTTGCCACTAATGAATTAGGCATAAATATGTGAAGCAATGACACACAAAAAGTCTGGAAAGAGACGCAGTGGTGTTGGTTTTGTTTCATATACAAAGAAGCATACTGAAATAGCTCTCTCCCTTCTTCTACTGGACATTGTCATGTTTTCATATTTCCATGAGACTGTCACAGTTATCTTGTAAAACAGAAGGTATGCCAGCCAAAAACAAGTCAACATGTTGAGGAATGAAGAGTAAAACCTTGACAAGAATTCAAGTTCCCAACGCTGTCATCACTGAGTGGCTGAATCAACCAACCCAGAAGCTGCTCTCTTTGGGGATTTTTTTCCCTGTGATTTATCAAATCTAATGTTTAGAAAAGAAGAAAAAAAAAAGAGAGGGAAAGAGAAAGGCCAGGGATAAGATAGGGAAAGAAGGATGGGAATATATATAAAATAACTACAGAATTTTAAAACTTTTAAGAACATTTTTAAGTGACAGTTTGGGGACCAACTGGTACAATTTCTCATTAGTGAAGTTTTATTTGTCAGATTGTAGACATAAGACTGCCATGAAAAACACAATTTTAAATCTCTTATCTGATAGACAGGAATGCAGAGGTCCAGACGTGGCAAGTGCTCACGCAGATTCATAGTGCTTCTTGCAAGAGAATCAAGACTCCCAACTTGAAGCTCCCCATTTCAAGTCCAGTATTTAAAAGTGCCAATTTTACCGTTTGTTGTTGTCGTTCAGTCACTCGGTTGTGTCCAACTCTTTGCAACCCCATGAATTAGAAGGTCTGGTAGGTCTTCATAGAACCATTCAACTTCAGCTTCTTTGGCATTAGTGGTTGGAGCATAGACCTTGAATGGTTTGACTTGGAAACGAACCAAGATCAGTCTGCTGTTTTGAGATTGCACCAAGTACTGTATTTCAGACTCTTTTATTGACTATATGGGCTACTTTACTTTTTTCTAAGGGATTTTTGCCCACAGAAGTAGATATAATGGTCATCTGAATTAAATTTGCCCATTCCCATCCACTTTAGTTCACTGATTCTTAAAATGTCGAAGTTCACTCTTGCCACTGCCTATTTGACCACTTCCAATTTACCTTGATTCACGGGCCACACATTCCAATTTCAAGTCCGGTACTTAAAAGTGCCATTTTTACTGTTTGAAGATCTGTGAATAAAAATAATGCCATTTGCCCCAAATACCTTCAAGATTTGTTGCAAGAAGCCAATGATATTACATTTGTGATTTACTTTGAATTGTAAGCAATGTTATTTTATGATAAATAAAAAATACTAATGCTAAAAAATGCAGCATAATTCTTCAGATTCCAAACATGTATCTTATATAGGAATAAACTACTCAATTTCTAATTTAGTTGTTAAAAACCACACAACCACATGAAAATTCATACTTTGTCTCTCTACATTGTTCTTTAATAGAAACAACTAATATTGGGATATGAGTAACATTGAGTTTATTGAAATAGATAATAATCTGTTTTTAACCAATTCCTATAAAGATAATAAAGTCAATATCTACTTGATTTTTCCTATCTTCTAAGATCATGTCAATCATTCTTTTAAAAAGCAATGCCAGGCATATTTTTACAAACCTTGAATGTAATATTGATCAATATTATTCTGTTGAAAGAATCAATGAATAAATGATCACACATTTAGAATCATTTTATTTAACTCCTATGCTGTTGTTGTTCAGTCAAAAGCCATGTCCAACTCTTTGAGACCTTGTGAACATCAGGCTTCCCTCTCCTTAACTATCTCCCTGAGTTTGCTCAAACTCATGTGCACTGAGTCAGTGATGCCATCCAACCACCTCATCCTCTGTCACTTCCTTCTCCTGCCCTCAATCTTTCCCAGCATCAGGATCTTTTCCAAAGAGTTGGCTCTTTGCACCAGGTGGCCAAAGTATTGGAGCTTCAGCTTCAGCATCAGTCCATCCAATGAATATGCAGGGTTCATCTTCTTTAGGATTAACTGGTTTGATCTCCTTGCTGTCCAAGGGACTCTCAAAAGTCTTCTCCAACACAACAGTTCAAAAGCATCAATTCTTCGGCATTCAGCCTTTTGTATGGCCAAACTCTTACATCTGAATGAATACTAGAAAAGCCATAGCTTTGACTATATGAACCATTGATGGCAAAGTGACGTTCTGCTTTTCAATATGCTGTCTAGGTTTAGCAGGCATCTTTATTTCATGTCTGCAGTCACTGTCTACAGTGATTTTGGAGCCAAAAGAAAATCTGTCACTGTTTGCACTTTTTCTTCATATATTTGCATAAAGTGATGGGACCAGATGCCATGATCTTCATTTTCTGAATGTTGAATTTTAAGCCAGCATTTTCACTCTCCTCTTTCACCTTCATCAAGAGGCTCTTCATTTTCTACCATTAGAATGTTATCGTCTGCATGTCTGAGATTATTGATATTTCTCCCAGCAATCTTGATTCCAGCTTGTGCTTCATCCAGCCTAGCATTTCACATGATGTACTCTGCATGTAAGTTAAATAAGCAGGGTGACAATATACAGCCTTGACATACGCCTTTCCCATCTTTGAACCAGTCCATTGTTCCGTGTCTGGTTCTAACTATTGCTTCACAACCTGCATACAGGTTTATCAGGAGACAGATAAGGTGGTCTGGTATTCCCATCTCTTTAAGAATTTTTCCCTCAGTTTGTTGTGATCCACACAGTCAAAGGTTTAGCATAATCAATGAAGCAGAAAATTTTCTGGAATTCCCTTATTTTTTCTATGATCCAATGGATTTTGGCAATTTGAGCTCTGGTTGCTCTGCCCTTTCTGAATACAGCTTATACATCTAGAAGTTCTCAATTCATGTACTACTGAAGCCTAGCTTGCAGGATTTTGAGCATAGTCTTGCTAGTATGTGAAATGAGTGCAATTGTACAGTAATTTTAACATTCTTTGGCATTTCCCTTCTTTGGGAATGGAATGAGAATGGATCTTTTTCAGTCTTGTGGCCACCACTGGGTTTTCCAAATTTGCTGGCATACTGGTTGCAGCACTTTAACAGCATCATCTTTTAGGATTTGAAATAGTTCAGCTGAACTTCTATCAGTTCTACTAGCTTTGTTTATAGTCATGCTTCCTAAGGCCCACTTGACCCACATTCCAGGATGTCTGGCTCCAGATGAGTGACCACACCACTGTGATTATCTAGGTCATTAAGACCTTTTTTGTACAATCATTCTGTGTATTGTTGCTACTTCTTAATCTCTTCTGCTTCTCTGCCCTTTCTTGTGCCCATACCTGTACATGAAATGTTTCCTAGGTATCTCTAATTCGTAAAGAGATCTCTAGTCTTTCCCGTTCTATTGTTTTCCTCTATCATTTTGCACTGTTCACTCTCCTTGCTATTTTCTGGAACTCTACATTTAGTTGTGCATATCTTTCCTTTTCTCCTGCCTTTCACTTCTCTTCTTTTCTCAGCTATTTATAAGGCCTTCTCAGACAACCACATGGCCTTTTTGCATTTCTTTTTCTTGGGGATGGTTTTGATAACCACCTCCTGTACAATGTTACAAACCTCGGTCCATAGTTCTTTAAGCACTCTGTCTACCAGACCTAATCCCTGGAATTTATTGGTCACCTCCACTATAAAATTATAAGGGAATTTATTTAGTTCATACCTGAATGGCCTAGTTACTATGCCAAAGACTTTGACTGTGTGGATCTCAATAAACTGTGGAAAATTTTGAAAAGATGGGAATACCAGACCATCTGACCTGCCTCCTGAGAAATCTGTATGCAGGTAAGGAAGCAACAGTTAGAACTGGACATGGAACAACAGACTGGTTCCAAATAGGAAAAGGAGTACATCAAGGCTGTATATTGTCATCCTGCTTATTTAACTTATATGCAGAGTACATCATGAGAAACTGGGCTGGATGAAGCACAAGCTGGAATCAAGATTGCCAGGAGATATATCAATAACTTCAGATATGCAGATGACACCACCCTTATGGCAGAAAGCAAAGAACTAAAGAACCTCTTGATGAAAGCAAAAGAGGAGAGTGAAAAAGTTGGCTTAAAACTCAACATTTAGAACACTAAGATCATGGCATCTGATCCCATCACTTCATGGGAAATAGATGGGGAACCAGTGGAAACAGTGGTGGACTTTATTTTGGGGGGGGCTCCAAAATCACCGCATGACTGCAGCCATGAAATTAAAAGATGCTTACTTCTTGAAAAAAAAAGTTATGACCAACCTAGATAGCATATTCAAAAGCAGAGACATTACTTTGTCAACAAAGGTCCATCTAGTCAAGGCTACATTTTTTCCAGTAGTCAGGTATGAATATGAGAGTTAGACTATAAAGAAATCTGAGCACAGAAGAATTGATGTTCTTGAATTGTGGTATTGGAGAAGACTCTTGAGAGTCCCATGGACTGAAAGGAGATCCAACCAGTCCATCCTAAAGAAGATTAGCCCTGAGTGTTCATTGGAAGGACTGATGTTGAAGCTGAAACTCCAAAACTTTGGCCACCTGATGCAAAGAACTGACTCATTTGAAAAGACCCTGATGCTGGGAAAGATTGAAGGCAGGAGGAGAAGGGGGCAACAGAGGATGAGATGGTTGGATGGCATCACCAACTCAATGGACATGAGTTGGGGAAAACTCCAGGAGTTGGTAATGGACAGGGAGGCCTGGAGTATTGTGGTCCATGGCATCGCAAAGAGTTGGACATGACTGAGCGACTGAACTGAACTGAATGGCCTAGTGGTTTTCCCTACTTTCTTTGCTTTAAGCCTGAATTTTGCAATTAGGAGCTGATGTTCTGAGCCACAGTCAGCTCCATGTCATGTTTTTGTTGACTGTAAAGAGCTTCTCCATCCTTGGTTGCAAAGAATATAATCCATCTTAGTTCGATATTGACCATCTAGTGATGTCCATGTGTAGAGTCATCTCTTGTGTTGTTGGAAGAGGGTGTTTGCTATGACCAGTGTGTTCTGTTGGCAAGACTCTTGTTAACCTTTGCCTTGCTTCATTTTGTACTCCAAGGCCAAACTTGCCTGTTACTGCAGATATCTCTTGACTGCCTACTTTTGCATTCCAATCCCCTGTGATGAAAACGACATCTTTTTTGGTGTTAATTCCAGGAAGTCTTGCAGATCTTCATAGAGCCATTCTACTTTAGCTTCTTTGTCAGTAGTGGTTGGGGCATAGACTTGGATTACTGTGATACTGAATGGTTTGCCTTGGAAACAAACCAAGATCATACTGTATTTGATCATAAATAAGAATATCTACCTTGCAGACTTCTTGCTCCAACCTTTTCCATCTTAGTCTGTTCTTAGATAAAAATTCAGTTAGGTAGTAGTGTATGGCATCCAGTAAGTGTATAATACACCTGCACACACAGGTATACATGCAAATGCATATACAAAGCCACCGTCTCCAAATCAGTGATTCTTCCCATCTTTCTCTTGGAGGGATATAAGCCAGCTGACTGCATTCTTTGAGCAAAAAGGAGAAAGAGAGACAGAGACGGTCCCATGTAATCTTTGTCTATGCAGTCTCTTCAGTCATGTCTGATTCTTTGCAACCCTATGGACTGTAGCCCACCAGGCTTCATGGTCCATGGGTTTCTCCAGGCAAGAATACTGGAGCGGGTTGTCATGCCCTCCTCAAGGAGATCTTTCTGACTTGGGGCTCAAATCCATGACTACTGTGACTCCTGCATTACAGGGAGATCCTTTACCACTGAGCCACCAGGGAAGCCCCCTGTTCGCATAACTGTCCCTAGTCTGACAGCCAGGCCTTGCACCCAAGAGTGGAGAATACCTGTGGTCCAGTCACTGCACAAGCAAACTTCCCATCCTCTGCTGTGTCAGGGGAGGAATAGGTGTGTCACTGCCTAGGACAGATTAGGTGACTTGTTGTTTTGCTTCTTAAATATTGATGCTGAAACAATATTCCTGACTTCACAGGTCCTCCTAACTTACAGGAATTTTTTTAAGGTTTTCATTCTTGAATTGCCTTGCTCCTTGGATTTCCTCATTGCAGGCTTAGAGGAATTTCTGCTTTTCCAAATGTGCTGTCAGTAAACACTCATTCATTTGCTTTTGTGTTTCCAAAATTTCACTAACGTCTCTTACCCAGTGTTGTCTGCTCTCTCATTTACTTTCCACTTTTCTTTTTTTTTCCTTCTAGTGTATGTTTTTGACAGGAGCAGAGATAAATGTTTGCATCCAGTTCACTATTTACGGTTAAATGTCTTTAATGGGTTTTCAAATGTTCAACCATTCTTGCATCCCCCAATAAAGCCTATAATATAATAACATAATTTTTAGCATATTACTTTAATTTTGTTAGTGATTTTTATTTGTGGTCTTTTTTTCTATTTCATAAACTTTTGCTTTCATCTCTTTAATTTCCTTTCTTCTAAATTACTTGGTTTTCTCAATCATTCCTTCTATTTTGATTTTGACAATGATTTTATATTTTCAACTATAGAAATATAGAATACAAATTACTCCCTAAGATCCACTTTAACTACATCTTATTTTGATACATAGTGCTTTAATATTTATTCCGTTCTAAATGTTTTCTAATTTCTAAATAATTTTCTTAACATACAAATTGTTTGTTAAGTATACTCTCCCCCTTAAATCATCATGCAGGACAGGAAGCAAGAAAATTTTTTTTAGTCTTCCTGATTTCTAGAATATTATTACATGTAGTTGACAATGTTGCCTGTATGATGTTGACATTTTTGAAATCTGTTGAGATTTCCATTGTAGCCTTACTCAAGTAAATTTTTGTGTACTTTGAAACATATTTATTTCCTGTTGGACACAGTCTTTACATATATTTTTTAATCATGCTTTCAATGGGTTATTTAAATCTCCAATTCTTTGCCTTTTCAGCTCTGGCTATTTGTTCTGTTTCAGGGAGAAGTATATTAAACCTCTCTCCATGTTTGTAGGTTTGTCAGTTTCTCTTTGTTGATTTTTATTATGTCTTTCAATTCTTTGTGGTTAGGGGCTTTGAACTGGAGTGATTAAAAAATGAATTAAGAGTTTACAGGCCAGTGGGAGAGACTGTTAGATACACTTCTAACAAGAAAACCCAAGGCCTAACACAACTGACATATGAGAAAGAAACAAAGTGCTATTGAGTCGGACAAGAAACAAACCCATTTCTTTTTCTGGATTGTCTCTATCTAATTTTTAAGTACCTCTGAGGGATGTAAATTCTCCTCTTTTACATCTGTAGAATATTTCCCGGGCAGTCTGGAGAGAGAGGCTCTTTGCCTTCCTTTATGTGTGCTTTATTTCCTCCCTCCCTTCATTGGCCCCGTCTCTTCCTGATCCGAGCTTTCTGTTATCTGTTAGTCCCCTTCTTACTAACTTCTCTTTTTCTTTATTAGCCATTCTATCTTTTACCTTCAATATTTACATTTTTCTTTTCCTCTTTCTGTCTCCTAAATGACTCATAAAGTGAAATCCTAGGATTCTTATTTGTTTTGTTTAGTGAATAATATATATGTTTATGCTATTAAAAATCATATTCGTTCAGTTTAAACATACATAATTGGGAAAAACTCAGACTCTTCTCTTTAGCTTTTAAAATAATCATTACATTCTTTTTTTAAATTTCTATGTCAACAATTCCATGACCCCCAATTTGGTTCAGCAAATAATTTTTTAAATTCCTTTTTACAACCCCATATTTCTATTCCACCAAATTTTAATAGGCAGGGGAATTAATAATAGTATTTTACTAAAAGATAAAACTTCTTCTTTGGAGAAGGCAATGGCACCCCCACTCCAGTACTCTTGCCTGGAAAATCCCATGGACGGAGGAGCCTAGTAGGCTGCAGTCCATGGGGTGATGAACAGTCGGACACGACTGAGCAACTTCACTTTCACTTTTCACTTTCATGCATTGGAGAAGGAAATGGCAACCCACTCCAGTATTCTTGCCTAGAGAATCCCAGGGATGGGGGAGCCTGGTGGGCTGCCGTCTATGGGGGAGCCTGGTGGGCTGCCGTCAGAGTCGGACATGACTGAAGCAACTTAGCAGCCAAAGATTGTGTGAAATAAATATGATTTCTTTGAGCTTATGCTGTAACTGTAGAATAGTTCAAGGAGAGCATGTGTGGCTAAGTTTTTTCAAAGATTAAAAAAATGATGCTTTTTTTTCAATGCCAATGAAACATTGCATATGGAAAGATGACTAGTTTAACTGCTACAAGACCAGGCTGCTAAAATGCAATACTTAAATATCACAGAGCCAAGATATAAAAGAAGATAATCATGAAAATGCAAAATAGCATATTAAATTCAAATAGTATGAGCATCTCCTAGGTTGCCTTGTCTCTGTAGTAGCCTGTCTATGATGGATGCCTTATTAAAGCTATAAATAATTTTGTACTTATAGCTTTATCAAAGAGTGATTATGATATAAAGAAAAATGAATAGAATTTCCATATATTCTGACAATTTTCACGTTACAGTGTGCATACATGCACATTCACACACATACACACTATCATTTTTCTGCACTATCAAGAGATTACATGGAAAGACTGTTGTTGGACATCATAGTAACCCCTGCAAGGCTGCTTGAGGGATAGTTTGTGTTGCAATTTGTGCAGTTTTCTGTCAAGGTAATTTCTACAGTAACCCCTATTTGCATTCTTTCAAATGGTGGTAAAATCTGACATATCCCATTAAATATGATAGCAGCGCAGTGTTTCATCCACTCTTAAGCCCACTTGGGAATTCTTCATTTTATCTACTGACTGAGACCATTCTTCTCTGGTATCAAGCATCAAACTTTTTACCGTTAAAATGTTAATTAGACTTTTATAACCATTTTAGTAGTTCTGCTCTTCATCTCAATTGCTCCAAACATAATTATTTACAATTGCATAATGTTCTCATTAATATGCTATGGAAATCTGCCATAGTGCATAGACTTATCTTAATAACAAGCTGCAGAAATATATCCTCAAAGACATCTGTGAAACATCTGTAGAATTTTAATGATGCAAAATAACTTTTCAGTAAATGAAACAATAAGCAGATGATACTTAAGGTCAGTATTTTTTATAACTATAGCCTGTCTGCTAGTATGACTACTGCATGCCACTGTTTAATATACCAATAGCACAACCTGGAAGCCGCCCTAAACCCCACTTCTGGAGGTTCTTTGATTTTGTGTGGTCTTTGTTGGTAGTTTCTGGGTTTTGCCAACTCTACAGATGGAGAGACGGCATGCCTGAAGGGCGGCAGCCAAGAGGAGTTACCCCACGTCTGAGGTCAGGGGCAGCGGCTGAGAGTGCCAGGCTGCAACGGTGCAGGAATGGCCAAGAGGAGCTACCCCACGTCTGAGGTCAGGGGCGGTGGCCGGGAGGAGCCACTCCATGCCCGAGGCCAGGGGCAGCAGTTGGGAGGAGCTACCGCTTGTCCTAGGCCAGGGTCAGTGGCCCGGAGGAGCCACCCTGCATCTGAGGCCAGGGGTGGCAGCCGGGAGGAGCCACCCCACGTCCAAGGAGCAGCAGCTGCATGGGCACAGGAGGGCCTAAAGGAGCTATCCCACATTGAAGGTCAGGAGGGGGGCAGTGAGGAGATACCCCTCATCCAAGGTAAAGAGCAGTGGCTGAGCTTTGCTGGAGCAGCCATGAAGAGATACCCCACGCCCAAGGTAAGAGAAACCCAAGTAAGATGGTAGGTGTTGCAAGAGGGCAGACACACTGAAACCATACTCACGGAAAAACTAGTCAATCTAATCACACTAGGACCACAGCGAGGCCTAACTCAGTGAAACTAAGCCATGCCCACGGGGTATCCCAAGAAGGGCAGGTCATGGTGGAGAGGTCTGACAGAATGTGGTCCACTGGAGAAGGGAATGGCAAATCACTTCAGTATTCTTGCCTTGAGAACCCCATAAACAGTATGAAAAGACAAAATGATAGGATAATTAAAGAGGAACTCCCCAGGTCAGTAGGTGCCCAACACGCTACTGGAGATCAGTGGAGAAATAACTCCAGAAAGAATGAAGGGATGGAACCAAAGCAAAAAGAATACCCAGCTGTGGATGTGACTGGTGATAGAAGCAAGATCCAATGCTGTAAAGAGCAATATTGCATAGGAACCAGGAATGTCAGGTCCATGAATCAAGGCAAATTGGAAGTGGTCAAATAAGAGATGGCAAGAGTGAATGGCAACATTCTAGGAATCAGCAAACTACAATGGACTGGAATGGGTGAATTTAACTCAGATGACCATTATATCTACTACTGTGGGCAGGAATCCCTTACAAGAAATGGAGTAGCCATCATGGTCAACAAAGAGTCCGAAATGTAGTACTTGGATGCAATCTCAAAAACAGAATGATCTCTGTTCATCTCCAAGGCAAACCATTCAATAGCACAGTAATCCAAGTCTATCGCCCAACCAGTAACGCCGAAGTAGCTGAAGTTTTACGATTCTATGAAGACCTACAAGACCTTTTAGAACTAACACCCAGAAAAGATGTCTTTTTCATTATAGGGGACTGGAATGCAAAAGTAGGAAGTCAAGAAACACCTGGAGTAACAGGCAAATTTGGCCTTGGAATGCAGAATGAAGCAAGGCAAAGACTAATAGACTTTTGCCAAGAAAATGCACTGGTCATAGCAAACACCGTCTTCCAACAACATAAGAGACCATCACCAGATGGTCAACACTGAAATCAGATTGATTATATTCTTTGCAGCCAAAGACAGAGAAGCTCTATACAGTCAACAAAAACAAGACCAGGAGCTGACTGTGGCTCAGATCATGAACTCCTTATTACCAAATTCAGACTTAAATTGAAGAAAGTACAGAAAACCGCTAGACCATTCAGGTATGAGCTAAATCAAATCCCTTATGATTATACAGTGGAAGTGAGAAATAGATTTAAGGGCCTAGATCTGATAGAGTGCCTATGAACTATGGAATGAGGTTCGTGACATTATACAGGAGACAGGGATCAAGACCATCCCCATGGAAAAGAAATGCAAAAGAGCAAAATGGCTGTCTGGGGAGGCCTTACAAATAGCTGTGAAAAGAAGAGAAGCAAAAGCAAAGGAGAAAAGGAAAGATATAAGCATCTGAATGCAGAGTTCCAAAGAATATCAAGAAGAGATAAGAAAGCCTTCTTCAGCGATCAATGCAAAGAAACAGAGGAAAACAACAGAATGGGAAAGACTAGAGATCTCTTCAGAAAATTAGAGATACCAAGGGAACATTTCATGCAAAGATGGGCTCGATAAAGGACAGAAATGGTATGGACCTAACGGAAGCAGAAGATATCAAGAAGAGGTGGCAAGAATACACAGAAGAACTGTACAAAAAATATCTTCACAACCCAGATAATCACGATGGTGTGATCACTCATCTAGAGCCAGATCCTGGAATGTGAAGTCAAGTGGGCCTTGGAAAGTATCACTACGAACAAAGCTAGTGGAGGTGATGGCATTCCAGTTGAGCTATTTCAAATCCTGAAAGATGATGCTCTGAAAGTACTGCACTCAATATGCCAGGAAATTTGGAAAACTCAGCAGTGGCCACAGGACTGGAAAAGTTCAGTTTTCATTCCAGTCCCAAAGAAATCAATGCCAAAGAATGCTCAAACGACCTCACAATTGCACTCATCTCACATGCTAGTAAAGTAATGCTGAAAATTCTCCAAGCCAGGCTTCAGCAATACATGAACCGTGAACTTCCTGATGGTCAAGCTGGTTTTAGAAAAGGCAGAGGAACCAGAGATCAAATGGCCAACATCCGCTGGATCATCAAAAAAGGAAGAGAGTTCCAGAAAAACATCTATTTCTGCTTTATTGACTACGCCAAAGCCTTTGACTGTATGGATCACAATAAACTGCGGAAAATTCTCAAAGAGATGTGAATACCAGACCACCTGACCTGCCTCTTGAGAAACCTATATGCAGGTCAGGAAGCAACAGTTAGAACTGGACATGGAACAACAGACTGGTTTCAAATAGGAAAAGGAGTGCATCAAGGCTGTATATTGTCACCCTGCTTATTTAACTTACATGCAGAGTACATCATGAGAAACACTGGACTGGAAGAAACACAAGCTGGAATCAAGATTGCTGGGAGAAATATCAACAACCTCAGATATGCAGATGACACCACCCTTATGGCAGAAAGTGAAGAGGAACTAAAAAGCCTCTTGATGAAAGTGAAAGAGGAGAGTAAAAAAGTTGGCTTAAAGCTCAACATTCTGAAAATGAAGATCATGGCATCCAGTCCCATCACTTCATAGGAAATAGATGGGGAAACAGTGAAAACAGTGTCAGACTTTATTTTTTGGGGCTCCAAAATCCGTGCCAATGGTGATTGCAGCCATGAAATTAAAAGACTCTTACTCCTTGGAAGAAAAGTTATGAGCAACCTAGATAGCATATTCAAAAGCAGAGACATTACTTTGCCCACTAAGGTCCGTCTAGTCAAGGCTGTGGCTTTTCCTGTGGTCATGTATGGATGTGAGAGTTGGACTGTGAAGAAGGCTGAGCACCGAAGAATTGATGCTTTTGGGGGGCAGGAGGAGAAGGGGACGACAGAGGATGAGATGGCTGGATGGCATCACTGACTCGACGGATGTGAGTCTGAGTGAACTCCGGGAGTTGGTGATGGAGGGAGGCCTGGCGTGCTGCAGTTCATGGAGTCGCAAAGAGTCGGACATGACTGAGCAACTGAACTTAACTGAGCACAACCTACTAATCATTATTTGCTAAATCCCATGTTCTTTAAAAGTTATACATGTAGAGCCCAGAATATCCTTGTGTCTTATTAATGTATAAAATAGTATTGATATGATACAATATATACAATCTTGGCACCTATTTGTAAACATTTTCCTCCAACACATGTCAAGGAGCTCTACCCATATCTCATTCATCCTTGGATTGTTCATTTAAATATTAATTTCTCTTTTCACAGAAAAATAGATGTTCATAGGATAAATAGCTTGCTTCACTTTATATTCCCAGAACAGATAGGAAATGACAACAGAATTTCAATTTATTTCGAAAACAGATATCCAGTTAAATGTAATCTGCTATTTTTCTAAGGTTTCTAGTGGGAATAGTCCTGAGATTGCATTGATAGGGCTATTTGTGTTACCTTGGGCAAGTCACTTAATTTAACAGAATCTCAATAATTTTCATTTAGAAAGGGAAACAAAAGTAACCACCTCAAAGTATCCAAATAGAATAATTACTATTTCATTCACTTAATTTCCCTAAAAGCCTAGAAGAGATTGTCATAGGGAAGACTAAAATTCAGCTGGCTGAATAAATGACAGGTGGATGGATACATATTGTGCTTTGCAAACTCTAAAGTTCAATATATTAAGATCTCTGCTTTATGTGAGTCCTATTTGCAGAAAAACTCCCAATGTGGAGATAGGCATAATATATTAGTCTTCTATTGCTGATGTAAACAAACTACCCCAAACTTGGAGGCTTAAAACAGCACATTATTATTATCATACAGTTCAGTAAGTTAAAAGCTGAACATGGGTCTCACTAGGCTGAGCCTTGAGAAAAGCTCCGACTGTGCAAACAGTGGGCAGAAGTTACATTTCAGAGATGGAGGAGGCAGTAAGAAACCTCCAACTGCCTGGGTCTCAGATCAATCAATGGTCATATCCTTTCAATATCCTCCTCGAACACCATCTATATCATATCAGGCTCCACACTCTTTGTGTCACTCCTTCACAGATTTCTATCACTTGCTCACAAGTGATAAACATAGCCACAGTTACGGTTAAGGCTTCAACATATCAATCTGGAGGGGTGGGGCATACAGACATCTATAGTCTATAACATCTAAAGTAATATTTAGATTACTTTACATCTATAATATCTAAAGTCTATAACATCTAAAGTAATCAAAGCAGTCCACACTGCAGAAAGATAGATATATAGACCAATGGAAAAGAACAGAGAACTCAAAATAAACCCTCATGCTTATAGTCAAATGATCTTCTATAAGAATGCCAAGGCTATACAATGAAGAAAGAACAGTTTCTTCAGTGAATGTTGGAGAACTGTATAACCACATGCAAACAGTATGACATTGTACCCTTCCCTTACACCATATGTAAAAATTAGCTCAAGTATATTAAAGACATAAACATAAGACCTAAAATTTTAAAAATCTAAAAGCAAATATATGAGAAAATCTTTATTACATAGGATTTAGCAATATTTTCTTGAATATGATCCCAAAGCATAGGCAACAAAAGCAAAAATCGACAAGCTGGACTATATAAGACTTGAAAACATACGTTAGCAAAAGAAATAGTCCAAAGAGTGAAACGCAACCCAGTGGAATGGGACAAAATATTTGCAAACAATGTATCTGAAAATGAGTTAATATCTAGAATACATAAAGGGCAAATCCAACTCAACAACAAGAGAAAAACAAAAACAGCCAATTAAAAAATGCACAGAGGACTTAGACTGTTTTTCTGTTTTCCTGTTTTTTATATATCACATTTTTCATGTTTAAATAACATGATAAATATTTGTTCAACTGATTTCAGGACTGCTTAATATACCTATGACCCTGAATAGTAACAGGGATTAAGTCACACTGTTGAGGTGGGGTAAATCAATTCACAGCATTTCTTTTGCTTCCTTAAAAACTGAAAGGTAATAGTATCTGCTGCTGCTGCTGCTGCTGCTGCTGCTAAGTCACTTCAGTCGTGTCCGACTCTGTGTGACCCCATAGGTGGCAGCCCACCAGGCTCCCTCGTCCCTGGGATTCTCTAGGCAAGAACACTGGAGTGGGTTGCCATTTCCTTCTCCAATGCATGACAATGAAAAGTGAAAGTGAAGCCGCTCAGTCATGTCCGACTCTTAGCGACCCCATGGACTATAGTCTACCAGGCTCCTCTGTCCATGGGATTTTCCAGGCAAGAGTACTGGAGTGGGGTACCATTGCCTTCTCCCAATAGTATCTAGACACAGTCATAATAGAAAATGAGAATATTTTCTCATTTAGTTGAAATATGAGTTTAGTTCTCATTTAGTTCTCATTTAGCTTGGGAAGTTTTCAACCCTTTCTTCTTCCTTCACAAGAATGTTAAGATAGGCAACATTACTACATCACTACCCAGGCTTTGAGAGACAATCTGACATCATAAAAGAGTGAGAAAGTCTTGACCGTCCACATGTTGCTGAAAGGACACGACAGAAACCAAGTATCTTGGACCTGGCAGTCAAAACTGAGGTTGCTACAACTAGGTTGGGAACTCACATATCTTTTTAGCAGCTCCAGATAGTACTGTGAATAAAACAATTAATATTCCCTTCTTTTCATGTCCTCAGCCATCCTTATATATTTCTTTTTCAACTCAAAGAGTCATACGTCAACAAGACCTCAATGAACCCATCAGAATTATGTGATGGGGCTACAAGGTAGCATTTCCTACTCACGCACTGATTTGAATTTCTTCATTCTTTCATCTTAATGGGAGACTGAATTTCCAATTATATGATACGGTATTGAGTTTTCTGAATTGATGACTAGAATAATATTGGGATATTTAAAGATATACTCCACACTCTCCCCCTGCAACTCAGTCAGTATTTATCAAGAAATATTGATGCATTTTCAGTTCCTTTCTACTACAAAGGCTTTTGTATATTCTCTGAGGGGCTTCTCGGGCATCACTGGAAAGAGGTGAAGGAATGGTGATTATGCAAAGAGGAGTAAAATAGCATTACTTAAATAATTCACCTTTATGTCATGTAACCACACTAGCACAAAGGAAGACACAGAGAACAAAGCCCTGGATGACACTTCCACCAGTTCGGGAGAATTTAATCTCAGATTTCTGTCAAAGCCTTTTATCTTTTCCCTCCCCCACCTTTTTCCCCCAAGTGACCCAATTTAATGCTACACAATCAGGTTAACTCAACAGGAGATACAAAAGGGGAAAAAACAGATTACTGCCTTCAGATAGAGAAAGCCAGGAACCTAAGAGTTAAAGTTGGAAACTTGAGGGAAATTACCTTAAAGTGAGGGAAAAATTAAGGAATGTTAGAAATAAATGAAAGTCAGAACATCTACTTTTCTTTTTGGATCGAGGGAGAACACATATCTGTTACATTTTTTGTGGTATCTACATATACAAGATTTGAATTAATTACTAGTTACCCATGCTGCACTAATAACTTTGAACACAAATTGAGAGCTTACTATTTGTCCCACCATACTTAGCATTTTAAATGGATTAAGGAACTAAATCCTCACACACCAAAAAAAAAGAAAAAAAACCCTTATCCCACCTTCCATTGCAGAAGTTGGAAAAGTGAATTTAAGCAAGGTGCCCACAGCTAGAGGAGGCCATGGTATTCAACTTCTGAGCTTTGGCCTTTAAAATCTTTACCATTCTTTTCCCCATTTCTACAAACCACTGTTTTCAAAGAATGATCCATGGACCTTGCCCATCAGAATTACTTAGAACTATTGCTAAAAATAACTTTCTGATACCCATCCTATGCCAATCAAATCAGAAACCATGGGAAAGTGAACCCAGAAATCTGCATTTTTAAAAACTCCCCAGGTATTTCCAAAACACTTTAAAATATATAAAAGTCTGCAGTACTATGGAGATAGTATTTAGTAGACCTCAGAAGCACAGGCACTGAAACCAGGAAACTGGTTCAAATCTGCACTCTGCCATTCACTAATTCTGTGACTTGAACAAGTACCTCAGTTTCTCTGTGGTTCATTTTCAATGTATGTATTATTTAATTAATTTAACGGGCATCTGCCTATTCATGGCTACAGTCCTGCACAGTGAATTCCTTTTACACACTTATAGAATTCATCAAAGGGTGAATGATCTAAATGACAGATAATACTAAAGTAATTAATGTTAGATTTTGGATGTGCTATATTTGAATATTAATTTGATATTCTATTAACAGAGACAATACAATAAGCAAAACAAAAACAAGTGGTGCCTCATTGTGAAAACTTAATTTTGAAAATACAAGGAAATGATCTGGTTTATTCTCCTTGATTCTCTCTGAAATATATTTCTTCCTCTGCCTTACCCCTCATAGCATGCAAGCCATAATACGCTAGTATAGTCTCATTTCTCTTATACTGACATTCCTTTATGCTATCTCATTTCTGCTACAGAACTTCTGGTGAGATCAAGATTAAAGGTAGAGAAACAGGATGGAAAGAAGAGACAGATAAGAATTCAAAAGAAATATTTGGGTAGCAAATTACTTCAATGTATACAATGAATATCGAGTTTAAAGAGTCTATTAAAGCAACGCTTATCTAAAATAAGCTTAGCTATAATAATATGGAAGGTAAGATTTGCCACAAAATACAGATAATCAGTAAGGAGATAACATGTAGTACTGATTGTCAAATAACTCTGAATCAGATCCTTTTCAGTACTAGAAAAGTCAGCCAGCCTGTCTGAGGTTGAATTTTGAAGGCTGTAAAGGGGAAAAAGCAATGAAGATATTTAACTATTCAATGCTTGAAAAAATAATATTTACTGGATAGCACTAGAAGAATGTTTTCCCCAAATAACATTTATCCTTAAAAAGAAAAGTCAAGTGTGGGCTCAAATTCAGCAGATTCACAAAGAACACACTTTGACAATTTTAAGGATCCTCAGATTGTCTAACAGTACTGCATAGCTCTTCAACAAAGCTGCTCATTTCACAATAATTAAAACAGAAAAGTCTTGAGAGGACAGGAACTGAAGCAAAGAGCTTTGCTTCTGCATCTATTGAATGAATCACCACAGACAAGAACTTTGCAGAGCCTGACACAGATATCTGCTTTCATCAGAATGATGTGTGGTCACCAAAATGTTAAGTTCCACAAGAACAGGAATGACGTCTCTTTACTCTTATGCAGTTACCTTTGAGACCAGTGGTTAGTGCAGAAAAGGAATTCAATTACTGTTAAATTCTTGTTAAATTGCTGAATTAATACCATAGGTCATGGACACTTGCAGTTGTCCTTAAACAAAGTTGAAAACATGAACTCTTTAGGTGTCAGTATAGATAACATTTGCCCCCTTTAACAAACTTCACACCTGAAAGGTTGTAAGGGAAATTAGAAATTATTATAATCGGGTTTGATCCCTGGGCTGAGAAGATCCCCTGGAGGAGGGTATGGCAACACATTTCAGTATTCTTGCGTGGAGAATCCCATGGACAGGGGCACCTGGCGGGCTACAGTCCATAGGGTTGCAGAGTCAGACACAACTGAAGTGACTTAGCATACACTTGATTTAGTTCAGTCACTTTCTCCAGAAAAGGCATACAAATGGCCAACAGTATACAAAAAACTAATGGACGTCAAGGAAATAAAAACCAAAACCACAATGAGGTATCAACTCACACCTGTTAGGTGGTCACTATCGAAACAAAACAAGAGGAAAAATGATAAGCACTGGCAAGAATAAGGAGAAGAGCGAACACTGGCATAGAACTGTTGAAGGGAATGTAAGTTGAAACAGCCCAAGAAGTCCCTCAAAAAATTAAACAGCACTACCATTTGACCCAGGAATCTCACTTCTAGGTATTTATACAAAGGAACTATAATGAAGACCTCATTATATTTTTCAGGGGGATATTTTCACTCCCATGTTCATTTCAGTATTTTTCACAATAGCCAATATATGGGAAAGACCTAAATGTCCATCAATAGTTGAATAGATGAAGAAAATATTGTACATATACATGATGGAATATTATTCAGCCTTAAAAAAGAAGGAAATTCTGCATTTTGTGATAACATGGACAGACCTGGAAGACAGTAGATTAAGTGAAAATATGCCAGACATAGAAAGACAAATACTATATGAATTCTAAAATAGTCAAGCTTACAGAAGCAAAGAATAGACTGCTGGTTGCAAGGGGCTGTTGGGAAGGGGAACTACAGAGGTGAAAGGCAAAGGGTAGAAAGTTTTAGTCATACAGGTAAATAAGTTCTTGAGATCTACCATACAACATAGTACCTATAGCTAACAATACTACATCATACTCTTAAAATGTGCTAATAGTGTAGATATTAAGTGTTCTTAACACACACATACACACACAGAGAGACATAATAACAAAAAAGGGGGCAGGAGGAAATGTTGGAAGATGATGAAAATGGTTTCATGGATGTGAACCCATTCCCAAACTCACTGAGTTATAACATTAAATATGTATAGCTTTTTGTGTCAGGTATACTTCAATATGGACTTCCCTGGTGGCTCAGATGGTAAAGCGTCTGCCTACAATGCGGGAGACCCAGGTTCAATCCCTGGGTCGGGAAGATCCCCTGGAGAAGGAAATGGCAACCCACTCCAGTATTCTTGCCTGGAAAATCCCTTGGATGGCTTCCCCCGTAATTCCGCAGTAAAGAATCCACCTACAATGCAGGAGATGCAAGAGACATGGGTTTTATCCCTGGGTTCGGAAAATCCACCAGAGGAGGGCATGGCAATCCACTCTAGTATTCTTGCCTAGAGAATCCCACAGACAGAGGAGCCTGGCAGGCTACGGTCCACAGGGTCGCAAAGAGTCAAACACAACTGAGCAACTAACACTAATACACACCCAACTAATACAATCATCTATATGGTACTGTACAGTAAAAAGTTTATAATACTTTTCACCCAAATGATATGTAAAAAGCAAATAAACACAAAAAAAAATGTAGAAAGCATTTTTAATCTTCAGTATAATACAGTACGTTGAAAAGTACAGTAGTACCAGCTATGTCACCACTGCTTTTAGGATTGCTTCCAGACATCCTAGGCTTGAAATAAAAGTACTGTTCAACTGTACTCTATTCAGTACTATAAAGTACATAAAAAACAACCACTTGCAGAGGATTCACACACATGACAATGTACACTAGACACATGAGCTTGCTTAAATGATTAGACGTGCAAACACACATTCACATCTTTGAAAATTCACAACCTGAAGGTTTGCATGTATGGGACATACTGTAGTTCAGTCACAAGTGAACATCTAAATCTGCAGTTGAACGTGTGTAATTGAAATTTCTCCAATTAAAAAAAAAATGTGCATAGGGGTTTGGATAGTTTTGGACCTCACTGCCTTTGAGGATAATTAATTGCAGTGATCTTGTTGGCCGTGAGAAAACACCCTAAGTTTCCCAGTAAGCTATGTGACTGAAACAAAAAAAGACATGACATTGTGACCAAGGACCCTATGGTTTTTAATTTTTTTTTCTAATTTTGCCCATTCTGACCTCTTCTCATCCCTTAGCTAATTTTTGGCCCACTCTGAAGAGGAAGGTAATTGAGCAAGTAAAGAAGCTTGTGGAATAATCCCCCTGCCACCAGAGGTCCCTAAGAAGTAAGTGAGTCTCCCAATAAAATAACCTGAAATTGCAGGTGCAGCTGGAAACCATTCTGCCACAGGACAGGATGAACCACTAACCTGAGCACTCCTGTTTCCCCATGCAAGCACCTTCCTCTCCATTTACTCAGTGCTCCATTTAAGCGTAATTATAAAACCGGACCTTAGGGACCGTCAGGAAGCCTCCATTTTTCCAATGTAACATAAAGATCTCAGGGAGTGCATCTTTAACAAAGCACCATTGTTATTTGCCTAAAATGCATGACAATAAAGCACTTTGCATCTGTGCTGAAAGATTTGCTTTAAGGTTTATTTACTTGTGGATGGATAGAAGGGTTTTGTAGCATCCTTATTCAGAACAGCCTTGGAATACAAATGAGAGGAAGTGGGAGAAAGGAGAGTCAGCCTGAGCAGTGCTTCCCTGGAGCTGCTAACTTCACCTCCTGCTGCTGAGCAAGGGCACAGGCTAAACTAATCAGGCAAGGGCCAAGAGGTGTGGTTTGGAGCTAAAACTCATATTCTGATTTAATCCAAACCCTGTAATGCCAAAACAAAGCTGAAACTGCAGAACTAGGGGAGCATACGGTATACATGAGACTGAATGCTGCATTAGTCTTTTGAAAATTCCCTCCTGAAAAAGAACAAAGAAGATGAAAGAGGGCTCAGGTTTAGAACCGCGGCAGGTGCCTGGATGCACCAAACGAAGCCCTCCTCCTTGAGTGTTAGTTTCGAAATGACATTGTAGCTAAACTGACTCCTGGGTCTCCCTGATGGAAATGTGAATGTGAAGAGGATGCAATGTTTGTAGTTTTTTTAAGAATGAAAAACCACAGCAATCTAGGCTTTGTCCAAAACCACAAGCTGTTCTGTTTGGCCATCAGAGCACCTCCTGCTCCAGGTTTATCGTGGTTGCTGAACAAATGCACAGACTGCGGCTGAATGAAGAGGCATCTGAGCCTCAACCGCTTACAACTGGGCTAGAAAGCTTTGAGATAGGCCCCGGGCTAGGAGCTGTTATCTTTATTGTGCAGAATGACTGAGATTCGACTTCTGGATCACTGGGCTGGGGTAATACTTTTGCAGAGAAGCAAATGGTGCTGTCGGCAGGCATGGAGGAAAAGAAGTCTCAGGAGCTTAAATGTTGGATATGAGACAATGGAGGAGCAGGGAAAGGGGATGCTTGTCAAGTGATGCAGATAATAGAGAAAGATAAGCCTTAGATCATAAATCAGCTCGCAGCTACCACCTATGGCTTTGAAAGGGCTCCTGCATTTCTTACTGTATAGCTCATTAATGAGTCGGCAGTCATTACAGGTGGTATAGAGAGAACATAATTTACATATTAAGTAGTTAAACGAGGATTCCTCAGCATTCTGATTCTGAAATGCATGGCTTTCAAGGGCACTATTCAGGCTCCTGTCAACACACTCAAGTTTTCTTCTGTCTATAAAAAGGGTGCTTGTTAAAAGTCGTGATTTCAGTACAATTGCACAGGCTGTTTCTCAGGGTCAACCCAGTGACTCCTCATCTGAAATGGAGGTGGGAAATTTTCCAACATGAATGATTATTTGCACTGACATTCTGATGAAGTTAATGAACACAATTTACATGAAGGGCCATATCTAAGAGCTCTCTGTAGGGGTGGGTATGAATAATATTAACTTTTTTAATGCAAAACCATAAAAAATCAATTAATTTTATTATCAACATAAATAAAATTTTATTATTAGAATTCTTCTATTTTGAGCATGTTTATGGCTATGAGGACAGCTGGATGACTTTTCAAGCTCCACATCTTTCTGCTGTGGGTTGTCATGAACAACAACTGTGGGCCTCCAGCAGAGTGCAAAGAAGCCAGGTAGTGGGGGAAGAGTTTATTAATAACCCTCATTGGGCCTGTGGTTGCACAGTTAAGGTAGTAGGTAGGTCTGGTCTGTAAAGAAATGCTTTCCTAAAACAGCAAGTTCTAATAAAAAACTTCTGGGCACATGGCAGAACAGAATGGTATAAAATAACTAGTGGTTCTCTGTGGGAGGAACCAGTTCAACAAGTCCTCCCCTCTTTCAAAAGCAGATTTATGCCACCATCTGGGAGCTCAGTGGACTTCCTGAGGAGTAGAATAGTGCAAAACACTATGCCATGAGAGTGATATCCAGGAGCCCTGGTTAGGACCATATTGGAGGATTTTCAAATACATTTACTTTGCTGATTATTAAAATAAGATATTACATTAAAGCAATACTTATTCAGATTGTGACAATAGAGGGCAAAATTACACGTGATTCTAACTCACAACCACTGTTAGTTTCTTGGCACATGCATGCTATGCATGCTAAGTAGCTTCAGTCATTTCCAACTCTTTGAGACCCTAAGGACTGTAGCCCGCCAGGCTCCTCTGTCCATGGGATTCTCCAGGTAAGAAGACTGGAGTGGGTTGCCATGCCCTCCTCCAGGAGATCTTCCTGACCCAGGGATCAAACCCACATCTCTTGTGTCTCCTGCATTGCCAGGCAGGTTTTTTACCACTAGCACCACCTAGGAGGCCCAGTCTCTTGGTGCTTACTTGCAAGTATTTTTATTCCTTCTTTACTTAGA